>NC_048301.1:83751909-83923156 GCF_013100865.1 Trachemys scripta elegans
TGGGCAAAAAGAAGAACAGGAGTACTTGTGGCACCTTAGAGACTAACAAATTTATTAGAGCATATATATGCATCCGAAGAAGTGGGCTGTAGTCCACGAAAGCTTATGCTCTAATAAATTTGTTAGTCTCTAAGGTGCCACAAGTACTCCTGTTCTTCTTTTTGCGGATACAGACTAACACGGCTGTAACTCTGAAACCTGACTTGGGCAAGAATGGCTTTGAGTATTTGTCAGTTTTGGACTACTTCGATGCATTGTTGAGGATGCAACTTAATAAAAGGGTTGTGGTGATTGCAGGTATTTCAGTTCTTTTACCATGTATTTTTGCAAAAGCCCTGGGGCTGATATTTGAGACCTATTTGAATTGCTTGGTGGGGTTTTTTTAAAACCTTTCTGTTCCTGTTGAGTACAGAGACACTCTATTGCCTCCATGATAGCACCTCTTAGTGAAAGAAATGTGAAACTGCTGTATGATTGAAATACTCACCACCTATCTTTCTGTGGTTTAGGTTCCAGTTCAGTAGGTTTCTTAGGCTTTAAGCACATGAGTAATCCCATGGATTTCAGTGAAACTACTCAAGTGTTTCAAATTAGGCATGTGCCTCTCTCTACCTTGCTGAATTGAGACCTTAGTTGTTGAACAGATTTTGTAAAAATAAATAAATACGTGAGCAGCATACACATTAGCACATTTTTTTAAAGTTTGCTTTCTTCAAATAAAATAATATGCTGTAATAACTGTAATAGAATGCTAAACTGTGTCATACCGTTCAACCAGTGTGCGGGTAAAATACCTTATTTAAGCTAACCTTAGCCAGACCTAGAAGTGCATTAAAGGATCTTAGGATGAGCACATCTGGTGTGCACTAGGCTAAAAAGGAAGCTCTGTAGCTGTTCCATATCGTCTATTGGAACATTCATTGAACCATATCGTCCATCGCTGTAAATTGGTGTAGCTCTATTGATGTTGCTTAATTTTAATCACTTGAAGTCCCATTGAAGCCAGTGGGACTACTCAGCTTCTTAAAGTGAAGTACATGCTTAAGAACCTTGTTGAATAGGGGCTCAAGCCACTACAGAGGTACAAAAAGACTTAAATGGAGTTATGCTGATTTACACCAGCTGAGGATCTGGTTCTGTCTGTAGAGAATATTTTACCACTTAGTTTTCTATAGCACCTGCTGTCTAAGATAAATCTCTCGTGCTTTGCCATTGTTAGAGCTAAACATTGTTACTTTTTTAAAAAAATTGCAAGATGTGTGACCATAGATAGATATGATAGATAATAGCAGTGCCATATGGCTGTGCACACAAGCTGACACAGATGTATAGCCTCACAAATTGTTGAGAACTTGGCTTACTAAGACTTCAGGTTTTTATTGAAGGAATCACAATCCAAAAAGGGAAGGATTTTTTAAATTAAATAGAAATACTCTTTTTGAGCTTCTATTTTTAAGAGCAGAATATAACTCTCTTCCAGCTTCTCAGTCTTTGACCTGATCCTATGTGGTACTGACTACTCTCTATATCCATTGAAGTCAGTTAGAGTTGGGGGTGGATACCGAGTACCTCAGAAGATCAGGTGTTTTATTTGGTGAATTGTGCACAGCATACATCTAAATAGAAAAAGCCTGTGTATGTGGAGTAACCCACTAGCTCTTATATTGAAAAGTATGGGCTTGATGCAAAGAGAAAAGATACAGCAACTTCTCACTAGGATAACGAATCTCTGAATAATCCATTCAGGGGAGGGGGGCTTTTGTAGAATGGAATCTGATCAGATTAACTGTGTCAAACTGAAGTTCAATTAGTATTCTTCGTGCATGATCCTCAGTTGAACCTCAATCTTCAGAAATGTCTAATCAGCCATAGTTATTGCTGTATTCTTAGCTTTAGCACTTAGCACCTGACTCAGGTGCAGGTAAATCAAAGGTATGGACGGTTCTGTACTTCATGTTAGCTATATTGAGATTAGTTATCATGTCATCTGTATTTGGATATATGTTCTTAATAATTATAATCATTTGAACATCGCTTAAAATTTTACTTTGGGAATTTCCTTCTTGCAAACCCCATTTTATAATTAGTTTATTTGCATTCTCTTTATCTCTTAATAATAAATCATATTTCAGCAGTTTCAGCCATCTCCTTTGATCACTGTGTCTTGGTAATTTACAAACTGAGTTTCATTCCCCACTGACATTTAAAATGCAGGGATGCAGACAAGCATAGTTCACTATGGTTTGAAGAATTAGTAATTCTGCTTATTGTAATATAGCTATGTATTGCTCTCGTTTGGTCACATGCGGATCTTCATCCCTGCACACAGTGTTAGGTGAGGGCTGTCCTTCATAACTCTTTTGTGACCTGACCTCAAGCTGGACCTTTGAGAATGGATATAACTGCTATAGCTTCTGTTACCCATTAGTTTTAAACCAAAGAAAAGAGACATAACCAAGGAAGAGAAAAAAACACTTCAGTTATCTGCTTCTGGCAAACTAAATATTGACCAACAGTCCTCTAATGAGGAAAAGAAGGGTGAAGAGGAAAACAGATAATATACAACAAAACTTTTAAGAGCCCAAACACTCTTAGGAAGAAGCTTTTGATCACTGTTAAATACTTTGAACTGCACTGAACACTTATTCTCCCTTGGTTGATCGCTTGTAGGTAGATTCAGCATGTGAATTAAAATCACACAATATCAGGGTTGGAAGGGACCTCAGGAGGTCATCTAGTCCAACCCCCTGCTCAAGGCAGGACCAATCCCCAGATAGATTTTTGCCCCAGATCCCTAAATGGCCCCGTCAAGGATTGAATTTGCAACCCTGGGTTTAGCAGGCCAATGCTCAAACCACTGAGCTAATACAGCTGGCTTGGGCTTGTTTGCTTACCTTAATGCTAATGAGGTTCTGGGTGCTAATGTGGTACTTCTTATCCCCCCATTACCTAGGGCCAGATCCTTGGCTGGAGTCAATTGACTTTGTTGGAGCTATGACAGTTTACAGCAGCTGAAGAGCTGCCCCCAGATGACTATGTACTCAAGGCTGCAGTCCTGTCCATTTCCTGACAGAGATGACCAATGGTCCTGGCTGAAGCATGCTGCTGCGTCAGCAGAACTAGTGAGCACCAGTGAGTATTTTCAGTGAAGGGTCTGCTGCTAGCAGGTATAGATTGATTTTTTTTTTTTTCCCCCCCAGGGGATCAAGAAATAGCATCTCTATTTGAGATATTTATACCAACCTGCTTATAGTAGATAAGGCTTGGAAATACTTTAGAGGATCTTGCTCTTTCACTTATTGGAATATATTCCATACTTGGTAGGTAATAAGCATGCTTTTCTGGTTCAGACACACACGTTATTGTGGCTCCATGGCACAAGGTGAAGGGTCAGGGATGCTGTGTCCTATTCCCAACTACGTCACTGACTTGCTGTATGCTCTTGGGAATATTGCTTAATCTCTCTTCCTTGGTAGTAAAATAAATAAATAAATAAATACTTATCGTGCCTAGTTCTCAGGAGTGCTGTGACACTAAATTCGTGAATATTTGTAACATACTTTCCATCCAGGGAACTCATAGTATTACAGAAGTATAAATCTCTGCTTGTTGTTTATTTACTACTGCATTACATGCATGAAGGTGAAGACATTAATGTAAAAAAAAAAAAAAGTTCTTTATTCGTATGTTAAACATTCTGAAAAATGCACTGAATTGAAATAAGAGCAAAAGTATGTAAGCTCATCATTGCTCAGTAGTATAAAGAGAGGCCAACAGTATGCATTTTGTTGAAAGATTACATTTTGCTTAACAATAGCTTGAGACAAGTTGTGAGTGTGTGCACAACATAGCTCGTTTTTAATGATTCATGCAAAAGTTGTCTCCCACAATTACCCAAACCTTAATGTTATCCAATGGCTTGAAAAGCTCAGAATAAAAATGTTTCCCGCATGCAGAGGCAGCATTTCAATGTTTTCAAATTTTCCTGTTTGGTTTTGTTCATATATAATGTGGCATATAACTGGAAGAAAGTGCTGTCAAGTGATTGAAGCAAAAGACTTAGGAGATGACATTCCAGGGATCTCTTCTTGGTTCTGCCACTGAGTGATCTTGGGTGAGTCAGATAACCTTTCCTGGTCTTCAGTTTGCCTACTTGTAAAATGGTTGTTATAATACCTCCCACACAGGAATTGTGAGGCTTCATTAGCTGAAATGTTTACATATCTTGACATCATTGGATGACTGGTATTGCATACGTGCAAATGCAAATGACTTTCTCTTTTTCATAGGTGGGTTGGAAGAAAAGAAATACCACAGCTTAGTTTAATTAAGTTCAGTGGTTCTCAAACTTTTTTTTTCACTTGAATATTGCTGAGTGTCTCAGCAGACCACTTAATGATCTTCCCAAATGTTGTTTATACCGTTAGCTAACTATTGTAAAGCGCCTTGGATAAAAGTGCACGCGCTCTGTGTGTGTGTGTGTGTGTGTGTGTGTATATATATATATATATATATATATATATATATATATATATATTATATATATATATATAAAAAAAAACTCTAGTTAACTTTTTTGTTCTACAAATAAAAGCACACAACTTGTATTTTATCGGTAATCTTACCTTTCTAATGTGATGGATGTGCTCTCTCTCCCCAGCCACAGAGCTGAGGGTGGGAAGGAGGGTTGTATCTCCCCGGCAGCCGCAGCCCTGGAGCTGGGGAATGTCGCCTCTTTCTCTGGCTGCCACAGCCCTGCATGTCCCAAATTTCCCCCCACCCCCTCTTCTCACCCCACTGCCCCCTGCCATCTACCCCCTAGTCTTCCCAAGGCCACCACCTCACTTTACATGTGCATCTTCTCCAGGGTCCAGGCACCTAATTAGTGGAACCACACCTGTGCGGCTCCACTAATTAGGTGGGTGGCCTTTCATTCTCTTGTGTGTGGTCACCCAGACGTGCACCTTAGAGGGAACTATCCACGAACAGTGAATGAGACCACAGTTTGAGAACCTCTGATCTAGTTGCTTCAGTTTTGCCTACATTTTAAGTTTGAACAGCTTCATACTGTATGTCAAAGCCAAAATGAGCAATAGCAGAGCAACCCAAACCTTAAATTTAAATCACTGAAATGATCAATTCATTCTTGCCCTTAAACACATTACCTGTGGGAGGTGCAGCACTTTTGAAATAAACACGTATTCGTAGAACTGCCATTGAATTCTTGGTGGCTATTTCCAGAAAATGTAGTAAGAAATATTCTGTCCCAGAAGTCAAGGAAGCTTATTCAACTGTGTGCATTGAGAACGTTACATGTAATTGGAATATTCTTTTCAAACAGTGAAACAAATTTCTATGGTATGTTTTGATTTTGGGATATAAAATTAAGGAAGAATTCATCAATATACATCATCTCTGTGTGATGATTTTTATAGTAGGTTCAGATGCACTTCAATGGGAATTCAATAGGACTACTGTTGGAGTAAGGTGCTACTCAGTGTGATTAAGAATGACACAATCTGGCTTGCAGCAAGAAAGTGTCCTAGTGTGTGTCACTTGATGAGACAACTGAAGCAGGTTTCAGTATCTCGGTGATGCCCTGTGGCCTAGTCATGCAGCTAGGGGAGCTCCCCTGCCTTTCTTTCCCCTTACTAGATTTATTTAATTTCTTTATTTAAATATTTAAAATGGGAAAGGGGACTGTTTTCCTTCCCCACCATAATTCAAATCCTAGGTCTATATTTCTTTCGGAGAATAATCCCATTAGTGTCAATGGTCATTTATGTGCATGTATCAGAGAGAAGAATTGAGCCATTGTGTTGAGCCCGATTACCCCAGTGGTAGTGTCCTAGCACAACTAATCCTGCATCAGATCTGAATTTAGATGGTACGGAGATCAAGAGGTGCCTGTGGTGTTTCATAGCTTGATCCTCAAAACAGGTATCACCTTTGAATGCTAGAATGTTAGTTGGACATTATTAGGGGAAACATTAGCTATTTGAATGATAAATTTATTTCCAAACGACACTGAAATACAATTGCACCAGATCTAGACTTTCCTTAAATCAACGTTTCTCGCTTAATTTTCAAGTTGGTGCATAGAATTTGATCCATGCACCTTCCATTAAAGTCCATGAGAACTGCTAACTATTTATATATTTAGGAAGCTTTAACAGGTTTGCAGATCTTGGCCATGTAAATATCAGAGATAAAACAGTAATCATTACAACTGAGCTTTTGTTTAGAGAAACATTATACAGTAATACAACCATCAGCTCTTTATTGAACAGGGTGTTTTTCCATATTAGAGTGAGCATCTTTACTCTATCCACGATGTGCTGTTTCTGCTGATAATATTAAGTTGAGTGAAATCTCTCATTTCACACATTTAACAAGCCAAACATGTCTATCAAATATGAATATTAAAAATTGGGTAGGTGTACTGTTTTTTTGCAGATGTGTATTTTGGCTGAGTATTGAATAAATGGTAACCAAATATCTAAGTATCTATTTGTCCTCTGTCTATTTTGCTGGGTAGGTAATTGGTTGGTTAGTTCTTCCCATAACAGCAACCTCCCATATTTTTGGAGCCATTCCTCTAGAGCTGTGCTATCAGTAGCCGAGCAGCTACTAGCAGATGAGATGAATTCTTCATTTCCTTTTGGGTGACCATTTCCACCAGGAAGCCCCAAGAAGATTACCAAAGGATTATCTGGTAATTTAATATCCAACAATTTGTAATATTTGGTTACAAATTGCATCTCGATACACTCTGACTAGACGTGCACTATATATGCACAAAATCTCCTGTCTCACTCTACAACTTGAAGTTAAAGATGAATTTTCTACAGGATATTCAGTGATTGCCGGGACACGCTCCCAGTATTCCTGTTGAAACTGGTATATGTAACACTGTACTATTCAATATCAGATATTCCTATAGTGAAGTAATGATAAGCTTCTTTGCAACGGGGAGCAGGAGAGAACCATTATTTTCATTATGGCATATCATTGATTGATTACAGTCTTTCCTGGAGTACAATATGGTAGAGATTCTTAAAGGCACAATGGGATTTCAAAGGGAATTAAGCACCTAAATTCCCTTTGTGTCTTTAAGAATCTCCCCCTAGAACAGAAGATAATAAAATGGAGTGGGGTTTTGAGGGGGGGAGGGACTTCTTTCACTTCTGTAAGTGGAACTGTAAAGCAGACATGCTCCAATAATAACAAAAAATAACCTATTGAGCATGTAATCTGGCTAGTAAGCTACCGAAGATGGAAAAGAGGGAGCATGTAGTATATGCAGCATGTTCTTACACATGGGACGGTAGGTGCTTAGAGCAGAAAATTATAATTTGTTCTAATTCAGGAATAAGATGACAGGTCTGTAGCTGCCTTAACAATCAGAGTGGACTTAGAATGCAGAACATGCCAGAAGAAAAGATATATGTCCCTGGGATTTGTAGGGCCCACAGGAACTATTTCCTCAGTGGGTCATTTTATTTTGTTACAGTTAGAAGTTATTGATCTGAACTGCATGCCACCTGGTGTCTTGTACTATGGCCTGATTCCATAAAACCTTACTTGCTTGAGAAGTCTTATCTGAGTGAGCACTCCTCATGTAAAAGTGTGCAGATTCAGTTCCCTGCTAAGAAAGGTACTGCATTTTAGTTCAAAAGTGTGATTAGTCCTTTTAGTGTTTAGGCAATGGTTAGATGGAACATATTTTGTACCTAAATAAAATGAATTACATTTCATCTTACAATTTTGATTCAGCAACACTATGACTATATAGAGTAATAATAATTGGCATTGAAGGCATGCCCAAATGAAAATCCTGCATATAAACTCCACAGAAGTTTGAATCTAGATCAAAATTTTATTGCTCATTCTCTACCTAGCATTTTATATAGTGTTTTTATCTTCAAAACCCTTTCCAAGCATTCATTAATTAGTTCTCAACACTCCTGTGAGATGTATGGCTACAGACAGGCAGGGACCAGAGGACAACATGTTAGATGGCTGTCTAACTTAACAGAGAATATCAGGTCTGGGATTAGAATTCAGGAGTTCCTGGCTGCCATCCTTTGCTCAAAGCACTATCCCACCTATCTCTGAAATCATTTAAAGAGGTGTAAAACCAATAATTAGATGCGAGGCCACCAACAAAAACCTTCTGCAAGTATTGCAGAAAGTAGTATAGATGGTGTATTTTCCTGTGAATTAGCACTGAAGCAATGACACAGCTTGGTGCTAGATGTTGCTATGCTCCTGAAGGTGCCATACTTCGGATGAGGCAGAAAACTAATAAGCTCACTTGAGCTTTAGTGACTATAGATGACTATGGCCCCTACATGGTCCTTTTCACAAGAGAGGTCAATCTCAAATTCCAGACAGGAAGGACTGGTTAATTCTGGTATGGATTAACTCCTGAAGTATGCTTTTTTTGTATCTCATGGGCTGTCTAGAAAGCAAGTAGAAATAGAGAGATATGAGACAGATTTCAAGGCGTTCTAGTTTAATATCAGAGGAGTATCCACGTTAGTTTGGATCTGTAAAAAGCGACAGAGTCCTGTGGCACCTTATACTAAAAGATGTATTGGAGCATAAGCTTTCATGGGTGAATACCCACTTCGTCAGACACAGGTTTAATATGTTACTACTGAGGGCATTCTGTGCCCCTCCCCCCCCCCCCCAAAATGTGCACACAGTATTTTAAAATTCTTCAAACTTCTGCAAATTTTGTCAAATAAATGTGGAGGTTCCAGCATGGCATTGGAGAGCACAGGCCACTGATCCCACAGAGGTGGGAGACACAGACTCAGCGGTGAAGCTGCACCCAACTCTGACACAGTGCAAGGACCCGGCCTGCCCCAGAAACACCCCGGGGCCTTGCCCCTTCATGCCAGGGCACCAGGTGTAGGGAGGCAGGCTTAGCAAGGCAGGATCCAAGTGTGGAGGGATGCAGATGTGGGTTGAGAGGGATCTGTGTGGGGCAGTCTGGGTGTGGGTAGCTCAGTGTGGGATCTGGGTGTCAGGGGTGAGGGGATCTGGATGCACAGGGGCTTGTTGGGGGGTTCTGGATGCAATGGTAATAGGACTCTTCAGGGAGGTCCAGGTGAAGGTGGTTGGGGCTCACCAGGGTGTCTGGGTGTGGTGGGGGATAGAGCTCGGCGGGGAGGGGGGGCGTTCTTGGTGTGGAGGGGGTCCCGATCTGGGGGAATGGGGCTCACTGGAGTGGGGATACAGGTGCAGCTGGTTAGGGCTCAGTAGGGTGGGGATACAGGTGCGGGTTGCTCATTGTGGGAGTCCAGGTGCAGGGGGAAAGGGACTTGGGGGGTTCTGGATGGGGGTGAGGCTCGGCGGGAAGGTCTGGGTATGAGGGGGTCTGAATGCATGGGGGTTGGGCGGATGGGAGCAGCTCCCTATAAAGAGATCCATCCCCCTGCAGCTGAGGAGCGATGGGTGTAGGAAGTGCTGGCGGGGGAGGGGGAGGAGGAGGGGAGCAGTTTGCAGAGCTTCCTGCAGTTGGGGGAGAAATCTAGGGGTGAGTCTGACCCTGGCCCTGGATGCCGTACAGAGGAAGAGGAAGTCCCATCCTCCCCAGCCAGGACTAGCAGCTGAGCCCAGCACAGGATAAGAGCCACCAGCTGGGTCTTTCTCAGTCCTGCACCCAGCCCAACAGTGATTTCCGTTGCTGCCCTGGGCATCCAAAACATACTGCTGGAGAGTATGATCATATGATCGCTCTTATGGCTTCCCTTTGCTTCCCCATCACAAAGTAATTTTTCTGTGGGAAGCAAAGAAATCTGTGGGGGACATAAATTCCGTGCAGGCGCAGTGGCGCAGAATCCCCCCGGGAGTAATATGTTGTCCCTCAAGGATAATAAATTTAAATAACCACATTTTTGTATTTATTTAGATTTAAATTTAAAAGAAACTTCATACCGAAGAGCATTCATCTAAATCTCCAGGTGTCCTTGATTTATATGCAGAAACACAACAGCAAAGGGGTTACAGAATATAAATAGTCTAAAGCAGCAGCATTTCTCCTTCCTCACATCTCACCACATATGCTTAATCACCAGTCATGTGATCTGTGCAGTTTAAAACCCCATCACACAGAAATTCCATTCTCAACTGCCACAGCCTCAAACATTTGTGCTTTAAAGAGTCCCCAGGAGGTCAACTCATTTGGACTATTTCAGATCTTGTTGGGATTAAGTAAGGTAAGTATTTCAAAGGCAAGGGGCCCTTTCAGAGAATGCTTTGCCAGTATATCACTTTTTATAAAGAGAGGGATCAAACTTATATATGTGATGGTGAGTCTCTTAAAAGCTACAATACGGGTGTAATTTCAAAACCGTAATGCTGTTGGTAGGATCAGTAAGTAGCTCATAAACTAATGCATGAAGCCAGTTATTAGAACTCTTCCAAAATAGTGTTGGATCTATTTCTGTTTTTCCATGTCTGGATTTACTTGCCACAAGGCTATACAGTGTATGTAGGATAATAACAATAATACCTATTTTTATATAGCACTTTTCACTGTGAAGCACTTTGAGATCTACCAATCTTTAACATATCTGTCCTCACAACACCTTTGGAGGCAGGGAAGAAGTATTCCCATTTTAGAGATAGAGAAGTGAGGCACAGAGAGGCTAAGTGATTTTCTCAAGTCACGGAGGAAGTGTGTGGCAAAACAGGGAAATGAAAGTGGGTCTCCTAATTCCTGAGCTAATGCCTTAACCATTGGATCACATTCAGTTAAATTCCCATGGTAATTGTGTGGCTTAATACTTTGTATCTGGAATGTATTTTATGTGACTGCTATTGGATTTTGAAAATAAATTAGGTGTTTCTGACCTATGAAAAATTGCAATTATCATACCTGATTAAGTTCAGTAAGGGGCAGATGCTGCTACCCTTACTCATGTTGAGTAATACTTACTCACATAAGTAGTCCCAAACTCATGTAAGTAAAAGCCACCCAACTGTGAGTAAGGATTGTGAATGTGGAAGGCGTTAAAGGAGCTCTAGCTATAAAAGGATGCTGCTATTGTTGCTATAAATACTGCTGCTTTGTAACTGACCTGTTGAGGACTATGTGGGGAGACAACTAAGACATTCAGGACACAGGCACATTGACTCTGTCTCCATTGTTCTGATCAAGATGCAGTTTCTTAATTCCAAGCTTATTTCCACTTGGATTGTTGTGATGAATTGAGCTGTCCTCATTTATCATGAATCTGGGGTTGGTCGGATTCTTCAGCCTTTTCTCTTAACTATTTAATTCTTTCCTTTTATCGTCCCCTCTCTCCCTCAATGAGGGAGACTCCTCAGAACATCCTTTGTCCTTTGGACTGACAGGGCTACTGGGTCAACCCTGCAACCCCCCCCAAATCCTGTACACCCATGGAAGGACTTGCAGGATAGAGTCTTGAGAAAGATCTTGTGAAATTATACTGGGGAAAGCAGGATGTACACAAATTTCTTTTCTTTTGAGAAGCAATCAATTTTAGGTAATGTAAATCCCCCCCCCCCCCCCGCAACAAACAACTCGCCCATTTTAATTAAGGTAGAATCTATGTGAAGTAATCCATTTAATTTTTGTACACACATCCAGCCTCTTATCTTTCTTTATTTCCCCCAATGAATCCTCTTCTCTTCAAGAAAGAATAGGGATGAAGATTACGGGCCTGATTCAACACCCACTGACATCAATGGGATAGGCATTGTCCTACTGAATCAGACCCATTGTTCATTTAGACCAGGATCCTATCCCCAATACTGGCCAACACCAGGGCTGGCTCCAGGCACCAGCGCAGCAAGCAGGTGCTTGGGGTGGCCAAGGGGATGGGGCGGCAATTCGGCGGCAGGTCCCTCTCAGAGGGAAGGACCTGCCGCTGAAGTGCCGCCAAAGAAGAAAGCGGCGCGGTGGAGCTGCCATCAAAGTGCTGCCGATCGTGGCTCTTCCCCGCTCCCGCCCCGGCCGCTTAGGGTGGCAAAAACCCTGGAGTCGGCCCTGGCCAACACCAGCTACTTCAGAGGAAGATGCAAAAAATTCTGCACTAGGCAGATTTGGGATGATCTGCCTCCATGGAAGCCTGCCTCCTTTCCCCTAAATCCTAATAATTAGAGATTTGTTTAAACCCCTTAAGAATGAGGATTTTAATCCCATTTAAACCTTGTTGTTTTGGATCAGGCCCTATTTTCTTAATTTCAATTTATTCTCAGTGACGCTTTTGTGATTAACTTCAGCACCTGTACTGACTTCTGCTTTCTTTTTTTTAACAAAGGATTTAGTCAGTTTAATCTCACATTGGGGATCATCAGTATTCTAAAGTTCTGGTCAATTTGCCTAATACACATTGGATTAAATTCTTACAGCACAGTGAAGGTTGGCTGGAAAGCTTTCTTATGGTCTTAGCCTATTATTCTATATCCCTTTAATAAGCACACTTTTGTGGGAAATTGACAAAAGTGAAATAATAAGTACAAGGAAAATGTCATAATTACTGGATTTTCTTTATGTTTAAGACCTACAGTCTGTTTATTACTTAATTTATTTTTTGTTAAATACAAAACCAGACAGCTATGGCTAGAATTAGGCACTCTGCCAGTTATTTAAAATGACAATCCATTTGGAAGAATAACTGCTCAGTGACTTATCAAAACCTCCCACGTCAAAGGAATCAGCCATCCAATAATTCAAAATTAAAAGTACAGCCAGCTGCCTAAAGACCCTTGTGCCATCTGTACAAGCCCTCCCCAAGTGGCTTAGCAAATAGAAGGGCTTTTCAGCGTACCCTGCGGGTTAGTTTTCAGACCAGGATAGAAGGCAAGTTCTAGAGGCCTCCTGGAGAGTGCCCTGTGAGTAATCCCCTCTCTTTTAAACTGAGGTGAATCTAATTTGAGCACCTTCACTGATCACAACTGCAGTAGTATTGCATGTTGAGAGAAGTGCTGCAGCCTCACGTGGAGCACACTACCTTAGTTAAGTCTTGTGATGACAAAGATAATGATCACAGTAGCAAGGTGCTCATCCATCCAAGTGGATCTCTCATTCATACTTTTATTTTCCTTAGGGCCTAATTCCATAAAGGGGTATCAGCCAATTCACTAAGATCTTCTTGATAATGTCTTTTTTTTTAAAAAAGAAATAAATTATATGAATCTGGAGAGTAAAAGTAACCTAGCCTTGGTCCTGAGTCAGCGCAGGGGGCTGGACTAGATGTCTCCCGAGGTCCCTTCCAGCCCTACATTTCTATGAATCTATGAAGTCAGGGCGCAACGTGATTCCCACAACTTCCATGAGCAGAAGAATCCAGTAGATCTCTCCTGAGTGACAGGGACAAGAAACCATGGGCCTTGGAATCCAGTGAATCCTGCTGGGAATACCTCTGTGAAGTATGGATTGTGAGGGAATAGATAATCTGTTTTATTTCCTACTGTGTAGCATCAGCCCTTGCTCAGCACTGAAATTTTCAAGTATCACTACCTTCTGCATGGCCCCTCCTCTGGATCTACTGAGCAGTCTCGGGGAGGCTCAATGACAGCAATGGCAATGTCTTGCAACCCTGCTGACAGAAAAGAGTCAGAGCAGAAGCACAAAAGAGCTCACTCAGATGGCTCCTGCTTCTGCAGAGCTGATTAATCCCTTACCTGATCAGCTTCTAGATAGGTAGTGTTGGACTGCTCCTTCCACTGCTAGTCAACCTGCCCCCTCACCTCAAACCCATATATATTGTGCTGAAACCACAGCAAGGCAAACATTGTGGAATTTTCAGTTCTCTCTGGCCTGTGTTTTTCTGTGGGAAGGAGTGATCTGGCCCAAGGTAATTTGTAGTGCATTCTGCTTGGGCTACAATGACAGACGTGGAAGGATTTAATGTAATGAAATAAATAAGAACCAGATTCCGAGGAATAAAATTGCCTTGCTTCTACTGTTCTAAAAGATCTTTCTTAAATACATAAAAGAACAACCTTCCTGGATCCATTATCATGTCCTAGAAGAAGGACTATTTATTAGTTTCCACGTAGTACATAGTATGGAAGAGGCCAAGTTTACGGAAGTCCAGTACTCAAAAGAATGCAGTAAGTAGGTGTTTACAAAGAAATTGGTAATTTTATCATTCATGTGTTGTGTACATTTAAATTAGCAGTATCCAAAATGGCAATATTGCATCATAGTTTGCTATTGGGTGCTCTGTATTAATGCCAAACTTCCTAAACAAATGGACAATCTGAGAGTTCAGAATGCTGAACATAAAAGAAAGAAAATCAAATCTGTTTTATACAGAGACATTGGTTTCTGTTGGCTGAGATAGATATTAAATGAGACATCATATTAAACCACTTTACACATTTTAGAAAATGTTTATCAATTAAAAGCTTGATTTTAAAGATTCATTGGCACAAACTACATAGGAAACTACCCGGGCCCCTTACAATTGTGTAGTTACAGAGCTACCGATGACAAGTCACCAGCTTTATGCTAAGCTAAACACCCGTTTAAAAATAGTTCAACAAAAATTAATAAAAATAGGATTTGACTGTGAAATGCACTTCTAGAAATGAGGCTAATCAAGCATTTGACTGCTTTTTAGAGCTTGCGGCAAGACCCTAGTTTCATTTATAATGGAAACACTTTAATAAAGGAGGACATAAAAGATGGAGGTGAGAATAGACAGCATGAACCTCCTGACAGTTAAGAGAATTATTTTGCTTCTAGACTCTTGCCTCAACCTTGTTTCTCATATATTAATACCAGGAAATAAGAGCAAATAATTTTAAAAAGGCAATATTCACAGTTGTACTTTCATAATAATTTTATTTCATTTACATTTTTTGTATGGCATGAAGCCTGGCTAGGACAACAACTTTGGAAGAATCTCTTATGTTAGATGTGAAGAAATACCTATATTAAGAGGATCTGGACATTTCCCCGTGCAGAGAAGTGCATACCTAATAATTTACATAATATCACAACCTCCCATGTCCCTTGCATTCAAGTTATTTAATTCATTTGGAGGTAATGGGATTTGAAAACGCATATAATTTATTATTATTTTTTTTTACATTCTTGTATATTGCCAGTTTGTTTCCCCGTACAATTCCCATCCAGTTTTGGGTTTCCTGAGGCACTTTATTGCAAAATCAACATATTCTAGGAATTAGAGGCAAGGTGGGTGAGGTACACCTCTACCTCGATATAATGCTGTCCTCAAGAGCCAAAAAATCTTTGCATGTTATAGGTGAAACTGCGTTATATCAAACTTGCTTTGATCCACCGGAGTGCGTAGTCCCGTTCTCCCCCCCCCCCCCCCACCCCGAGCACTGCTTTACCGCATTATAACCTAATTTGTGTTATATGGGGTCACGTTGTATCGGGGTAGAGGTGTAATATCTTTTATCGGACCAACTTCTGTGGGTGGGAGAGTCACACTTTTGAGCTACACAGAACTCTTCTTCAGGATTGGGAAAGATACTGAATGTCACAGCGAAAAACAAGATTGAACAGATAGTTTAGCATAAGTGGTTAGCACATATTGTAAGGGACCATTCAAGGTGAAGTGGCCCATTAACATCCCTGTGTGGCCATAGGACAAAAAGGGGGGTTAGTGAGTTACAGATTGTTGTAATAAGCCATAAATTCAGTGTCTTTATTAAGACCATGATTTTTTAGTCTCACCCACCTTGTGTCTCTAATATCCTGGGACTGATGTGGTTACAACAATACTGCATATACTGGGAGTAACAGTTATGGAATAACAGCCACTGTCTAATTTACAGTGGTCTACCTGGTTACTGTTTGCCCTTCTGGTGGTACACATCAGCTGTTTAGCAATACACACAGTGCTGTACAACTCTTTTATGACAGGAAGTGAACAGGCATATCAATTGAAACTGAAATATGGATTAATGTAGGCTATATGCAATTACCCAAATTACCTGGATTAGACAAGATAGCAGAGTTAACAAAAAGTGGAAAAATAGTTGCATGGCAGTGATCTCAACTGATTGAGACTAAGTTCCATGCTTTGATCACATTGAGTCTGGATTATTCCAACACACTCTTCCTCAGGCTGACCTTGAAGGCCATGTGGAAACTGGTTCAACATACAGTGGCTGTTCCACTAATTGGAGCACATTGTTAGGAGCACAACATCCTGATTCCACACAAGCTAGCTTCTTATCTAGTATCAGCTCTATTTTCGATTAATCTGATTAATCTCTTTACAGCCCTAAATAGTCAAGGACCTGAAAGACCATCTCTTCCTGCTATCCCACCAGAGCAGCTGTATTCAAAAGGGATGCTAAATTCCAACTTGCTGAGAACAGGTCTTTCTCAGTGAAGTGCCCTTGACACTGGCTTGCACTAACACTGAAAATCAGGTTGACAGGGCCGGCTCCAGGCACCAGCTTGGCAAGCAGGTGCTTGTGGCGGCCACTCCTGAGAGGGGTAGCAGGTCCAGCTATTCGGCGGCAATTCGGCGGACGGTCCCTCACTCCCGCTCGGAGCGAAGGACCTTCTGCTGAATTGCCGCCGCAGATCGTGATGGCGACTTTTTTTTGCTGCTGCTGCTTGGGGCGGCCAAAGCCCTGGAACCGGCCCTGCAGGTTGAGCATCTGTCTTGGGGTGGTAGAAGTGCTATGCAAGACTCATCTTTCACCCAAACCTTTTCTTATGGAAGTGCCAGTTGGTAGTCATACCCAAGAGCATGATCTAGGACATATGCAACCTAGAGTTGACTTCTCTTAATCAGAGGTTTAAATCTGTATGGATTAGGAGGTCAGAGAGTTTCCTCATTTGAGGAATCAGTTATTGTTTCTAAATTTGTGTAATGAACACCAGATACTATGGCAAAGAGTGGCTTAAAATGGATGTATAATTATCAATTGCATATTTTACAAAAGATGGGACTTCCAGCAACACAGTGTTTTCTATCACTATTCTAGGATATTGGTTTGCTACTGGCTTAGTGGGAAGTATTCCATCTGCTTTATCAGAAACAATACCTTCAGGTCATTCCAGGTCACATCCAAATACTGACCTAACCTACTCCTAGACCTGATAAGAACTGGAGGTCATAGCCAGTAGCAAGCCCCAAACCATGTTATCAAGAACTACAACATTCATATTGTCTGCTTAATTTCTGATGGGGACTGAGGTAGGTCTCTCTTTCCCTCTCCCTTTGGTCTATCAACACTGACAGTGAACTATAACAATACTGTTTCCTAACTAATCTAATAAAATAAAAAAATAATTGCTGATTTCCTCCAGAGATGTGTAGTTCAGTCCATTTATTCTTTGTTTGTTATTTTCCAAAAATTAGAAATCAGTGAAAATAGGAATTCATACCAAAAAAATAAGATAAGCAGACATCTTGTTAAAATAGCAATCACAAAAGCAATAGGCTGTGTGAGAATCCTTCACATTTCAAATTCCAAGCGTTAAGGCATTCAGAGCAGTAAATTATATTACAGTAATCTGCTTCACCAAAATATACATTTTAAATTTAGTTTACACTGACAAGCTATACTCCTAAATATGTCTGATCCATATTTGATTGCTAGTCTTGATTTCCGTGATGTTTAGTACCAATTAAACAGTTCTATCTTCCACTAATTTTATATTTGATTATTCATACCCTTTGCTACTTAGATTCACACTGCAGCTTCCCTGCATTCAAAATCTCAGTGTTTTTCTCATCTCACAACCCCAGCAAAATCTGGTTAGACTCAATGTAGTATTATTAGACCCTTTTCTTTGTCTGAAAAAGCAAGTGGGGAGAGGGTTTGTCTCTTGTATTCATCTGGTAAATTATTAATGAAGCTGTTAAATGGAACTCACATGGTCAGACTGGGTGGGTGAAGTTAGCTTTGGAGGATGATGCACACAGGGGAAGTTGGGGAGCCTTAGGCAGTTGATGCAAAGAGTACAGATGGTAGGGATGCATAGCTAAGTGATCTCAGGATTTGCCCAGGTTGATTTTTTTGCCTGAGGGCAGGATGAAAGGGTGCTTTCCACCAGCGAAACAAGAAATAAAATGGACTGAACATAGGAGAGGAGTGTGTGGCACTGAGAGTTCACAGTTGATAGTCATTGAAAAGTCAGGGTTTTTCTTTTACATTCTCTGATTTAGTTCCCAGAAAATTGATCAAGGTATTACTTGGAATGCCTGTTTACTGGGTTAGCAAATTGGAAGGGAGTAGGAAAATGCACAGCACACTTAATTATGTTTGTATACTGTTCAACTGGCTGTGTAATTTATTTTGTTGGTATATAACATCATATACAGGGTTCATGAGTACTGGTGAGGTAATCGGGAGATGGATCTCTTTCCACCCGAAAGACATATACACAACCGTTGGCAAAATTCTCAGCTTCCTCACTTACTACAAAACCCTTGAGGAATCCTGTATATGCATCAAATGCAGCTGCAACAAACTAACACTCACTCTCTAGATTTTTTGAGAGTATGGATGAACGTGCTTATTGAATTATTCAGTGTTACAGATTTTACGAGATTATAATTTTTTTTTCTTTTTGGTGAGCTGTAACAACTGAAGTGCATAAACTGTCAGAATGTTAGAGGATTGTCAGTCCCAAAGCAGCATGGTTCAATGTGCGATTCCCTGGGGCAACAATAATATAAATGGAGGAATTGCCTTTCTAACCATTCTTGTAGGAGATAACGTAGAATCACTAGTCTCATGCTTATTTGGCTATAGTGTATGAGAAGGAGTAAAATAGCCAGGGGTAAGTTGTGGCTAAGAGGCTATTAAACTTCAAGTTTGAATTATTTATACTCCCTGAAACAGCAGCTTCAAATGCCAGGAGGGTCGACTTAGCCCTTCAGCCTTAGAAGATGTATTTGAGTACCATAGATCCTTACAGCAGATTATTCGAAGGGGTTCTCGGTGAACAAACAGAACCTTATTTTTAACATCTCCATGGATACTAAAGATCTCCTGGCATATTTTGCAAGAACAGGAGTATACACTGGAAACATTAGAACATTTTTTTCCAGATCCATGTCTGTTGGGCTGAGAGCCTCTCTCCATCCCGGCGGTGGCTGCATTTCAATGATGCCACATTTAGGGCTCTATTTTACCCATTTGTAGTAAAACCCATGAGAAGGAGACTGGGAATTCTGTGAGCTGAATCTTGTGGAGTTTTATACAAATGCTTCCTTTTGGGGGAGGAGGTCAGAGTAGAGCTGGGATTCACCCTACAAACCCCAAGGAAGTACTAATTCAAGGAAGGGGTTGTCTCCCTGTAACATTGTCTGTCCTTCTGGGAGAATGGCTCCTGAAGGAGATCTGGAATGAAATCTCAAATCAAAAGATCTTTGTAGAACAAATTGATTAACAAAACTCTATCATGTTCTCTATTGTATACTCATTGACAATTATTTCAATGATGGTTATTGTTGTCAGCATGTTTAGGGCTGTGTAAACACAGTGAGGTCAATGCTCACTAGCTTGAGGAGGGTACCATCCAGAACAGGGAGGAAAATATAGTTCAGCTAAACCTAATAAATTGGATGAAGAGGCCCATATTGTTGAGGAACTGGAGTGTTTGGTTTTCTCATGTCTTCTCAGCATGAATTGTAGAGGTCTGTGGATGCCTCCCTGGACAGGCATGTTTAACTCAACAGAACAGCTGAGAGAGGAGCAACACATCTCACTCTTTTTCAGTTTTGATTCTCATCTCGCCTACTCTACGTACTTTCTTCATGTCTCTAACTGGAATGTCTTTCCCAATAAAACATGCAATCAAAACTGCCATTTGTTGAAGGAGCCTTTTCATGTTTTTTTTTTTTTTTTTTTTTTTTTTTTTTTAAGACTGGTTCTGGGACAAAAAAAATGACATTTTTGTATTAATGCCAAGCCTTGGTGGGCCTTCATTA
Organism: Trachemys scripta elegans; assembly: GCF_013100865.1. Lineage (NCBI taxonomy): Eukaryota > Metazoa > Chordata > Testudines > Emydidae > Trachemys > Trachemys scripta. The sequence continues at coordinate 83,771,829 of NC_048301.1, forward strand.
TGGTGATTTTTAGGGGATTGTGATGGTTTTGTTTTGGGTTGTTTTTTTCCTTCCTCCTCCTAATCTTACTGAAAAGAAAGACTTGATCATCTTTGTATACATTTTGTCTGCTTATGCAAGTGAAGAAACGAGCGCTAAATCATGTGAGTAACAGCAGGTGTAACCCTGGTCTTCTGGTTAATCTCAGGCCACATGATGGGCTCATGAGTACCACCAATTTACCTTGTACAACTAACTAAAATGTATTACTAAATGGGTATTTGGCCATAGAAAGGAAGAAACAATCATTAGCTTAGTTCCAAAGCAACAAAACTCTGGGTAGAGAAATTAATTATAGCTTAGAAATGTCTAGGTGTGTATTCCAGTTATCTGTTTCACAGGGGCATTTTCTATGTGAATCACAGAACAGTACTGTTAAAAGGTGGCTAGTTGTTCCTCTCTCTCATTTGCTCATGAATGGCTTAGAAAAGCATAAACTGCCCTCTACTGGGTTTTGCAGGAAATGCCCACGGGTGTAAGGAAATTGCTAATGGGAAAGCTCAAATAATGACTTACTAGTGAATTGCATACCCAACTTTAAACCAATGTTGCAAAGCTACCCTGAAAATCTACCAGCTTAGGCTCAAGTCTGCTCTTCTGTGCTTTACCATGATAATTACATTTAAAAACTTCTATTTTACAGACTCTGCTAAAACAAGCAAACAAAACTATTCACTCTGGGCAGTGTTCAATCAGAATTTTGCAAAGTTGTTTGAAACCCATTCAAATGGCTTCAGATGATTTCATTTTTGAGTACAGGGTTTTAGGGTAAGACAAATTAAGTATCCAAAATAATTGATTTCTTTTTTCTGTTCTTTAATATTATCTCAAGTGTTTAAGCCCCACCTCACCATTTTATTCTTTGTTACAAAGGTTCTAAATGCCGAATCTGCATCATCGTATCCTGTCAGTAGCCTAATAATTCTTTCTTCTGCAATGCCTCCATGTTGTTTTTCATTGTCCATCTTTTTCTATTTCTTCTGTTACTGATTCTCTCCTCAAAAATATGGGTTAAATTGTCATTGTACATGAGTTGAAAATGTCAGTGAAAGTAGCATTGGGTGGTGAGTTTGTAAAGTGCTCCGGAATTCTTTAAAATGAAAGGTCGTAGATGATGATGATGATGATGATACATTGAAAATAGTGAAAAATCTACACAAATTTATACAGTCCAAAAACATTCAATAACACTATTTCTCCTTTTAGCGTCAAAGAATGGATAGCCACTACTCAGCCCTTCTGTTCTCAGAGAGTTGTTTGCTTGGGAAGTCGTTTGTATTCAATTTTGTATGCAGATCTGCCTAGAGCCATTGCATCTAAATAGAGAAATTTAGGAAGTAACTAAAAGAGGAAGCCTGGTCCAAGATTTGGGTAAAAAATACTCATTTTCAGAAAAAGAGCCACGTGTAGGTTACACCACTGTGCTTTTAGACTTCTCCTTTCCTATAGATATCGTAATCTGTAACACCCATCTCAGTGCTAGTGTTTGTGAGAGACTGGATTCCCTGCATGTGTGGTGGCAGTTGATGGTACCTCGGGGCTTTTGAAAATAGGTATAACTTTCATTTTCTGGCTGATCTGTGCCACTTATCAGAGTTCATTAATGAACCAGCATCTGGAAGCCAGCTTTTAATGTCAGAACCAAGAAATAGCTCAATAAATGATTCATACAGCTAAACACACGATCTCCATTGTGGAATCCTAAAACAAATAATGATCTTTGGATTCAGCAGCAAGACAGTCCTGTGATAGGGAAATTGACTACTATCCTTTAGGATAAGACAGACAGATATGACCAGCAATGATAATTTAAAATTAAATGATTTGAAAATCTAGGAAGGGGATGATCGCTCCTAGTCTAAAGAGAGAAGCTGGGGCTGCTAGTGGGAGTACTAATCAATATTGCGCGTCCAGAACCATTTGTACCAATGTGAAATAGGACTATGCTTGCTTTATCCTATAATCTTAAAATATGGCCTTGCTACAGAAGAATAAATCAAGTTCAATGAAACCTGTCCCATTTATGATAGCATAACCCATATATTCTCCATCAAGTACAATAGCTCATAAACAGAGGCTAAGTGTCTGCCATGTTAGCCTCTGTGGGAGCAGGGACAAACTGTGTTGACTGTTTGTTTACTAATGCCTGCCCTATTTAACTTTACAATGAAATAATTAAAAACATCCACATCCATTTATTGTACTCCTCTGCCTTTTGGTGTTAATTTAACATTGATAAACAATCTAAACCTGTAAAATAATATAAACCCCAGAAATTAACCCAGGGCTCAATCCTGCAAGGTGCTGACTACTCTGGCCCCAGTCCAGCAAAATATGGTACTACTCACGTTGAAAGCTAAGCATGTGCTTAAATGCTTTGGTAAGTTGGGGCCGAAGTGCCTCAGTGTCTTGCAGAACGGAGCCCTAACTATGAAATATCAGAAACGTGAGCTGTATAGGAATCCGAGCAGGTTTTGAGTGATGGAAGGTCCATGAGCAGTAGCCACCTGCTTCTCACTGAAGTCAGTATATAACAGGTCTCCGTTTGTGATGTTATTGTTCAGTTGAATCTTAGAGCCTACAGTATATCTCACAAAAATGAGTTGCAATAGATCTTTTAAATGACACTTCTATGAAATCCCAGCAGCTGCTACTAAACATTTTTTTGTTGCTGTCCCATATTGCTCTTTTGGAACTAAAAACAAAAGTCAAAAATATTGCATCTGACTTGTATCCATGGCCAGCTGTCTGATTTGAGGGGAGGGGGGTGGAATCTCAACTATTGTGGATAGTTCTCTGAAAACATCTGCTCAATGTGCTGCAGCTATCAAAAAAGCTAATATCGTTCTTCGAGTAGTGTCCCTAGGGATGCTCCACTTGAAGTGCACGTGTCTCTCTTGAGTCCTTGATCAGACTTTTTTTTCTGTTAGCAGTGCTTGTTTGGCCCATGCACGCATGCTGTGTTGCCTTGTGCCAGACCCAAGGCTATATAGGGATGTGCAGGTGAACAGTCCTTATTTCCTTCAGCCTGAGATGGCACTCTAGTGTGCCTTGGCTATTTTGTGGTCTTCTAGTTGTTTAGGTTTTGTTAGTATAATTAGTTATTAGTTATAATTAGTAAGTGTTAGTGAGTGAATAGGGTTTTTTTATTCCTCTTTTTTGTTGGGCAGGGCATGCCTTTTCTTGGCAGGGCATGCCTAGCTCACCAGGCTTCAAACACTGCTTCTCCTGATGAGAGGCTCTATCTGTGAGCCAGCCATTCTGTGTGTCTGTTGTTTGGGGGAGTCCCATGTCTGTCAGAAGTGCAATTTTTGCCTCGCCCTCAAATTGAGGATAAGGAAGAACAGGGTATAAACTCAGACAGTTAATGAAGGAGTGCTCATTTTGACCAACATTTGAGTGCGGTCAGGAGACCCCTCCTATACATCTGTCTCTGGACAGATCCAGCACCTTTCCACCTTGACTCAGGCTTCCTGTAAGAAGAGGAGGTCTTTTGAGAGGGCTCTCAAAAAGAGGAGTATGGACTCTCATCTGAAGGCGACTGCTCCGAAAAAGCCCAAGTCCCTTACAATCTCCAAAGCCTTGACCTCTCAGCATGGTACTTTTGAGTCAAAGGATTCCTCCTCTGGTACTGGCAGTTACAAACCTGTCTAAGGGAAATTAGGCTCTGGCTGTCGATGAGTCCAAAAGAAGCCCTTATAAATTGTATCTTCTTTACAGGGATTTCCTTACAATCTGTTGGAGCTCAGGGCTGTCAGGAATGCCTGCTTCCATTGGGGCAAATCAATCAGTCATGATGGACAACATGTCTTGCATGTTGTGTGTCAAATAGGGAGGACAAGCTGTGTACCCTTATTTACTTTATTTATACATCCATCTACCACTCGAGCTCCTGACTACTCCTTATCTCCTCTCATAAGATGCAAGTTGCATGCTTCACCCCAGTCTAGGGGTTTTTCTACCTTTGGATGTGATTCCTTAGTGGTTCTCAGTGTTAGACTCTTCCTGCTCTGAGGAAGTGCAACAGGTGTTACTGAGTAGTAGAAAGAGTCAACCCATACTACTTACCTGCAGAAATGGAAGAAATTCTCCCATTGATGCTGTCGTTGCCACTTCCTGTCTGGATCTGTGCCTCTTTCAATCACCCTGGTTTATCTGCTGGATCTGAAGAAATCGGGATTATCAGTTAGCTCAATTAAGATCCATTTGGCCACAGTATCAGCCTTTCATCTGACAACAAAGGGTTTTTTCATATTTTCTCATCCTGTATTGTCTATTGGAGAATTCCTGTTCCCGGACTAGAGATTCCGCTCTGATCCGGGACCTGAACCTAGTACTCAATTACTTTATGAAACATCCATTTAAACCTATGGCAGCCTGTTCTCTACTCCATTTATCTATGAAGGCAGCCTTTTTAGTCGTCATCACATCAGCCCATAGAGTTGGGGAGATTGGTGCCTTGATGGCAGAGTCACCCTTTATGGTATCCTTCAAGGATAAGATTTCTTTATGCCCAAATCCTAAATTCTTATCTAAGGTTCTCTGAGTTCCACCTTAACCATTCCATTCATCTACCATTATTTTTCCTGAAGCCACATAACTCTCTGGAGGAGTCCTGTTTTCCTATTCTGGACGTTAGAAGGGCTCTGGCCTTCTACTTGAATAAGACCAAGCAATTTCGAAAGTCATCCAGGCCATTCATCTCCTTCATGGGTAAATCCAAGGGAGCCATAATTTCTGTTCAGACTATTGAGAAAGATATCTGGGTATATTGTCACTTGTGAGATTGCAGGCATTCATCCTCCTCAAAGGGTGATAGCACATCATACCAGGTCACAAGCAACATCCACAGCATTGCTTAAGAATGCACCGGTTTCAGAGATGTAGGACTGCTACGTGGATTTCAGTACATAAATTTTTTGAAGCACTATGCTTTAATCTATGCTGTCTGATACGATGCGGCTCTGGGTACTGCAGTGTTATCTTCAGTTCTGAAGCTCCTTCTTCCCCCTGTGGAAACTGCTTAGAAGTCAACTGAAGTGGAGCACCCATTGAGATGCCACTTGAAGAAGAGGTTACTCAGCTTGTGCACTAACTGCAGTTCTTCAAGATGTGTCCCTTTATTGGTGCTCCACTACCCCTCCTTCCTTTTCCCTTCGCTTCAGACTGTTCTCTGTAGAGGTGTTTGGGTAGAGAAGGAATGGAGAGCGCTTTGCCCGCACATCCCTATATAGCCTTGGTGTCTGGCATGTGGAGGCACAGGGCATATGCGCGGGCCATACAGGCACTGTTAGCAGAAAAATCTCAGATCAAGGACTTGAGGCACCTGCACACCTGAATTGGAGAACTTATAGAGGGATGGACACATCTCAAATAACTGCAGTTACTGCACAAGCTGAATAACCTCTTCTCAGGAACCATTAGGAAAAGGATAGATAATAAAACAGAAAATATTTTAATGCCGCAATATAAATCCATGGTACACCCACAGCTTGAATATGCCATGCAGTTTTGGTCACCTCCCCTCACAAAAGATATATTAGGATTGGAAAAAGTAAAAAGAAGGGCAACAGAAATGGTTAAGAGTAACAGGTTCTGTATGAGGCGAGATTAAAAGACTGAGACTGCTTAGCTTAGAAAAGAGACAACTAAGGTGAGACTATGACAGAGATCTATTAAATCAGGGGTTGGCAACCTTTCAGAACTGGTGTGCCGAGTCTTCGTTTATTCACTCTAATTTAAGGATTCATGTGCCAGTAATACATTTTAACATTTTTAGAAGGTCTCTTTCTATAAGTCTATAATATATAACTAAACTATTGTTGTATGTAAAGTAAAGAAGGTTTTTAAAATGTTTAAGAAGCTTCATTTCTTCATTGGTCCTGCTTTGAGCAGAGGGTTGGATTAGATGACCTCCTGTGGTCCCTTCTAACCCTGATATTCTATGATTTAAAATTAAATTAAATTAAAATGCAGAGCCCCTCGGACCGGAGGCCAGAACCCGGGCAGTGTGAGTGCCACTGAAAATCAACTTGCGTGCCAAAGGCGGCACACATGCCATAGGTTGCCTACCCCTGTATTAAATCATGAATGGCATGGAGGAAGTGTTATTTACCTCTTCTCATAACACAAGACCTAAGGCTTACCCAATGAAATTAATAGGCAGTAGGTTGAAAACAAACATAGGTAGTACTACTTCACAAAATCAACCTGTTGAATTCACTGCCCTGGGATGTTATGAGGGCCAGAAGTATCACTGGGTTAAAAAAAAAATTAGATAAGTTCATGGAGGATAGGTCCATTAGTGACTATTAGTCAAATGGTCAGGGGGCACAATCCCATGCTCTGGGTGTCACTAAACCTCCAACTACCAGAAGCTTAAACTGGATGACAGGTGATGGATCCCTTCAGATAGCCCTGTTCTGTTCAGTCCCTCTGAAGCATATTACACTAGCCACTGTCAGAGACAGGATTCTGGGCTAGATGAACCATTGTTCTGACCCAATATGGCCGTTCTTATGTTCTTAAGTTCTTATGATTTATGTTACTGTATATAAGACTGTGACCAAAGACAAGCAGGAATAAGAGCTTTACTTCATGGATAATCACTTCCTCTCATTTCCTTTCTGAATAGTATTCTCTAGTATTTAATGCTTCCGGTTCGAGCATTCAAAACTAGTGATTCCTGCCACCCTCCACCTTCCATTTAGGAAAAAGTGTATGCACACTTTATATGCAAATACAGATCCTAACTCTGCACTTGCATCTGCAAAGTTGAATCCTTTTGCCTATATATAGACACCCCCATTAAGTTGTAAGATTGGGACCTTATAGCTTGAAGCTCCACAGAATAGATACAGTATTGGGCAGTGGCAATGCAAGTTTTTCCTGTGTGTACCTTTTAAAGAGAATGTATTAGTGAGCCCAGGGGTTCCTTCCACCAGTTCTGTTCTGAAGAAAAAAATTACCTGGCTGTAAATCGTGCTTTTACATGGAAAAGTCTGAGTGGAACACATCAGAAGTGCAGGTGTCTGCCTAGAATCCTGTACAAGCCCAATCTACAGGGTTAAGACTGACAGGTGCTTTAGACCAGAAAAGGGGGTGTGGAGGAAAGAAATTTTTTTACTGTCTTTTTATTATTAAAAAAAAAAAAGCAGTAGAACCCTTCTCCCTCCCCTCCTACCCCCACCACATTGTTATTCTTTGTCCCCTTCTCTGGTGGACACAGTGGAAAATATCAGTGTCCTGGCCCCAATAGACAAAGATGTATGTCACTTTTCCTTCAATTTATTCTAATTATAGTTTGTTTCAGAGGTAGAGACAAGACTGAAGGACCCTGCCAAGCAAACACACTATAGTTACATTAGTAGCAGATACATCTCCATAATCTAATGTAGTTTCTTTTACCTGTCCAGTCAATAAAGGTAAGCCTTATGGAACCAGGAGGTGGCAGTGGAGAACACTCTGCAAAGCTATGAGATTGCCAAAAGGATATTTCCTGTGCTTTCTCTGCTCACTACAGAAGTGCATGTTACTATTGTGTAGTGAGTGCTACTTCCCCCCACTAAGATTTATTTCCAGAATATCAGCCTTCTTATCAACATTAATTGGATGCCAGCATTAGAATTCAGCTTCCAGGACAAAAGGAGGCCCTGCTTTCATAGTGTGACCTCTGTGATGAATTGTAGTGGGGGGCTCCTTCTTGAATGATCAACCCTGCAATAATTCCAACCCTGATCAGGACCCCATCCAGTACACTCAACAAAGGGGTTACATCTGCTCTGCTCTTTTGAAGTTGTTTAATCAAGCACTTTATGTGTTAGTTCCTTGTTACATCTCTCTCGCATATCTGAATAGGGTGACCAGATTTTATAGGGACAGTCCTGATGTTTGAGTCTTTTTCTTATATAGGCTCATATTACCCTCCACCCCCGTCCTGATTTTTCACATTTGCTGTCTGGTGACCCTATATCTGAATGGTGGTTCAGCTGTCTGTTCTCTTTCATCTGACTGTGGGAGAATGCAAAGTTTGAGCCTGAACTGTGGCAGAAAATTCAAAGAAGGGAGGGGGAAATCTCTTGACCCAGCATATTGCTAATCAGGTGCAGCTGTTTGTGCTACTGTTGTGGGATCTACCTGCATCTCCTGTTCAGGACACGAATCAGCCTCTCGTTGGGTGTGACACAAAGTAGCCACAGTTAGGCTCTTAGTTACTATCACCATCACAGCAACAATAACGTGCTCCACTTTCCTATTCCTAGTTTGAGGTTTACTGGCAATGAACCAAGTCACAATAGATGTCTAGGGCAGTGGTTCTCAAAGTTGGTCCGCCACTTGTTCAGGGAAACATCCCTCGTCCCGTGCTGCTTCCTGCAGCCCCCATTGGCCTGGAGCGGCGAACCGCAGCCAGTCGGAGCCGCAATTGGCCGAACCTGTGGACGTGGCAGGTGAACAAACCGGTCCACCCACCAGGGGCTTTCCCTGAACAAGTGGCGGACCGGCTTTGAGAACCACTGGTCTAGGGAACAACAGGCTTAAATGTCTCAGGCAAGGCCTTAAATTTGGAGATGATTTCCTGTTGTATTAGACCTGCATGGGTATACCACCAAGAAAAGAAAGAAAATACAATCCTGCTTGGTCTCTTTTAATGAGAAGGTCAAATTTGGGACAGTGTGCAGGAGAGTACTAGTACGTTATGTAAAAGAGAGAGTTTCAGATGAGGACTTAACTGGGTTGGGGCTAGTTTTTTAAAGATAAAGATTCTGTCTTTGCTAGTTAATTTTCGAGCACCTAAGTTTGTAGTGTCACTTTAGAGGCTCATCACCAAGGGCCTTTTCAGCAGTTTAAAATGCCTCTTTATATTTTTCCAGTGTATATTATAATGTAGAGAACAATAAAATTGCAGGCAGAACCCTGAATCCTTGGATTTATAAAACATTTCCTTCAGACCCCATTTTGATAGGGTTTTTGGGTATGCTTCCCCGGACAATGAAAGGCTGGAAAGGAGCCTTTTTGTAGGTGGCAGACTGGCAAAGTTCCTTTTGGAATGGTTTTATTAATGCTGCTGGCGGGGGCTGTACTGATTGGGTTAGGATGCCTAGAGCCTTGTATTCCTGTAGATAGAACTGTCACCTTCACTATTTTCCCTTAAGCCTTGACTAGATACTTTCCTAGGGCTGATTACTTGGAATTAGACTAGTTCTTTGTACTGCAAAGAATGAGATTTGAATTCATATCCTGCATTCTTCCAAGCATTGTGGGCTGCCATTGCTCTGTGCTTCCCAAATTTGGCTGCTACAGGTAGTGGTTTTATTTTATATTGAGGATGTAGCTTTTGATCAAATTAGAGTGCCGATCGCACAAGTTTTTACTCAAGCGGCTACGTAAGAAACATTATTGTTTGAGATTGGAACATACACATGCATAGAAATGTGAAACGTTTACTTAAGATCTAAGCCAATCCAAATGCAAACAATAATGCACAGTAAATGATGCAAAGAATAAAGCAATCCCCAGAGTTGACATACAACATTATGAAGGTTGATGAAACAATGACAGAAGTAAACAATCAGTGGAGACCATCAGAAATGGAAATGACATTTGAGCTGCCACCATCATTTCTATGATCCCCCTCATGAATATTCATGCATCAGTTTTTATACCCCTTCTTTTCAAACACCTATATATCCATGTCTGTATTTCATTAGGTTTTAGCCCACTTTCCATATGTGGCTTTCTGAGGAACCATAATTGGGGTTCAGATTGTTGAAATCGCTATTTGCATTGATATATTTGTCAATATTTCCAACACCTCAGTGGGGTTAACCTCAATGGAACATGTATCCAATCCCCCACCCCAAAATTCCATTAGGTGTGTTCTTTTGCATTTAACTTGTCTAGTACAAAGCACTTATTGCTAAATCTTATTACAATAGGTCAAATACTCATACTAACAATTTATAGTTACAAGACAGGCCTTTTTAGGCCTTAGTTTATTGCCAAGCCTATCTTAATGTTAATATACTTTTATGTATGTTCTCCTACTTGAATTTCAGTTGTATTGGCTTTACTCATAACTACTACTAAAAAAAATTGCAGTATATGAATTAAGCTAGCCTAACAACTGTTCCAGGATTAGGTCAGTGGTCACAGGTCAACAAGAACGATTACTGTGACTCACAAGTGCAAGATACACTCCCAGTCCTTTCACCCAGCTGTAAGAAGCCTGGATGGACAGAGTTTTCTTGTCATTTTTCAGTTTCTTTGCAACTTGATCCAGACAGCTTGAGATGTTTTAGAACCGTGCACAAAGTGAGAGGCTTCCAAAGGGTACCTGCCAGCTTCTTGGATTTCAAGCTGCTGTTTCAAAAGCTTTTCTCGGATTGGTCTTTCCAGGTGATCTCAGATGATCTGTGAATTGGGAGTTGCATCACCCTGTTAAAAGTTCCATCTGGAGAGCGTTGTCTATCCTGTTTGTTTATTTTTCCTTCCTATAGTTAATTGAGCTTGTCACTTGAAATTTGACACTGTCCTGGCAGTCTTTTCATCTGGATCCTGACATCTTGGATCATCGCCTCTGTTTTTAAGGCAAGATTTCAGATTTTGGGTTCCTTTAAAAAGAGGAACATTTAAGTTGACAGTGTCTGTACGAGTCTGTTCCTGACTTAACAGCAGGGCCGGCTCTAACTTTTTTGCCGCCCCAGGCGGGGAAAAAAAAAAAAAAAAGGCACCGCCCCACCGTAACACACCCGCCCCGAGCGCCATGCCCCCACCCCCCCCCCCCCCCCCCCCCCAGCACCGCACCGCCGAAACCCCCGCCCTTCCCTGAGCGCCACACCGGGCCGCCCAAACCCCTGCCCCCCCCCGAGCGCCGCGCCAACCCCCGTGCCCCCAAAGCTCCCGCCCCCCTGCCCAGTGCTGCTGAAACATAAACAAAAAAAAAACCTCGAGCACCGCCCCACTGAACCAAAAAAAACCCAAAAAAACCCAAGTGTCCCTCACCACCCCAAGATTGGCCGCCCCTTCCAAGGTGCCGCCCCAAGCACGTGCTTGGTCAGCTGGTGCCTGGAGCTGGCCCTGCTTAACTGGAATAAGAACCGTAAGGTTAAATTATTTCCAGGTATATTTGACTTTTATTTTCTTGAATTTTATAAGGTTTGAGAAGTAGTAGGTGAATGCTCACATCTCCTGGAACTGTCAAGCCATTCTACCTGGTGCTTGCAATAGCAGTAGGGTTCTACACAAGTTCTAAGAGTAAAATAGTGGCTCCATTGAATTCAGTGGTAAAGCTGCATTGACTTCAGTGCAGCCAGGATTTCACCCCAGTAGTTGAATCTTCTGAGGTAAAGGAGGGCATGGAAAGGAAGGAAGATTAGTTCCATGACACAATCTATCCCCCACCCACGTTCCCACAGAAGACTTTCTAACCAGTCAGGGTTCCACTGCCATACAGGAGATGTAGCGAAGCGAAGACTCACTGGCGTGGCGCCTCCTGCTGGTTGTCTTGGAAATTAGCTCTTGTCCAGCCCGGAGCACCCTCTGCAGGCCAGTGTCTCGCCTGCCTTAGGGCCCCTGTGTGCCTCCTGGACCCCCGTGCCCCTTTACCTCGGGGTTCTGCCCCAGCAGTACCCCCACGCTCTGGGTCTCCCCTCCCTGGGGAACCCCCAACCCTCTAAACCCACCTTGCCTCAGTGGCTACTATCAGTCATCATCTAGCCCCAGCTCACTGGGGCAGACTGCAGTCTGTAATGGCCATTCATCATTGGCAAGGGGTTAGGATCTGCTGCCTTTGCCTATTCCCAGGCTGTATCTCTGCAGCCCCAGTACCTCTGTAGGCCTTCGACAAGGCCCGCAGCATGAAGTTTTACCAGTCTGGAGCTCCCCAGCCCTATTCCCTAGCACTGCTCCCATTCAGCTATCTTCCTCTCAGGCAGCTAGCCCTTTTCACTCCAGGGCTAGAGTGAGACTCCTTCAGGCAGCTAGGTCCTTCTCTCTCCAGAGAGTTGTGTGTCTGCCTCCTGTCTCCCCAGGAGCCCTTCTTATACTGGCCCAGCCGGGCCCTGATTGGCTGCCTCAAACCCGCCCGTGATTGGATCCCCGGGGCAGCCCTTTCACAGGGCTGTTTTAACCCCTTCAGGGTCGGAGCGGGGTGACTGCCCTGCTACAGGGAGATAGCAGGGTATCATCGCTCCTTTGGAAACCTGTGTGGATGTCAGCAGCATTTTCTTCTGTGGCCTCCTGGCCAAGTTATTGAAACAGTTCACTACAATTGACACTCGACCTGAAGGGTTGCTAGAGAACTGTCATCAGGCACTCTTCCTTCAGTGAGCATGCTGCCTTATCTCACTCCTGGCTTCTAATTGCCTGAATGGGAGAGCTCTTAGCCATCCTTTGATTACTTCCTTGTTTCCTTACACACACTTGTTTGTGTGATTGCTGATCTAAACTAATGAGAATATTTTTCTGACATACATTTTACTCCTTGCTACATCTCCTGCCTTTTAAACTGCTTTTGAAAATGTTACCAAAATTATCAACATTTTCCTATGCCAAAATGCTGGTATTCAGTAATGTTTTTGACCATATATTTGATTCGTATTTTGATGAAAAATGTTGCAAAAATTTCTTAAAACTACAAAATTTTAAAACAGTCAAGTTCTTTTGTGCAAATTTCAATTAAGAAGAGTGCCATTTTTTGTTGGAGAAAATCTTTGTTCAAAACATGTTAAGCTGCTCTAGTTTTTAGACTCTTAGCTAAACAGCCTACAGTTTCATTCAATCACAGCTCAGCTGGAACAGCGTTTCCCAATTAAACATGAGGCCCTGTGTAAGCAGCCAGTCTAGTTTGAAGCCAGAGCCTGCTTCTTAGATCCTCTTCCATGCTTTAAGGCCCTAATCCTGTAAACACTTATGCACCTGCTTAACTTTACTACTATGAGTCTCATTGAAATCAGTGAAACTACTCATGGCAGTTAAGCATGTGCCTAAAGCATTAAGAGGATCGAGACCTAAATGACCAGTTCCAGTAAGAGGAGGGAAACCAAAATGGCTGTTTGGAATAAACTCATGTACAAACCCCCTTAGCTTTGAAATTACATTTCTTTTTGTTCCAGGGTTAGCTGTAACAACATGTTAACGCAAGTCTCAAGAATAGTAGTATTTGGGATGTGTGTGATATATAATCCATATGTAGTCAACCAATCATAGGGCTAGTATATGTTATGACAAACATTTAAATAATCAAAAAACCTGCTTTTTCCTCTAAACTCCCTCTCCCTACCAACTATGTGTGAAGGCATGTTGCCACCTAATGGGATTCAGTAATAACAGCAGCAAAACGTGCTCTGTCTCTCTCTGGTTTTCTTTACATGTTCTCATTTACATCCTGTATCCATATGTCTGAAAGAGATAATCCAGGCAGGGAATTTTGCGAATGTTTTACTGCCAGATGCCATTCCCAGGGGGGCAATTCATAATGCAGACTTTATGGCAATTTAAATGCTTTGCAAGTAAAGGTAAGGATTGCATGTAATCTGGGATATCCTCTAAATCCCCCTCCTTCATAACACTTCCCTCTCTCCCATGATGCTCTGAAGAGGCTCCTTAAAACCAGTTTATAAGGGAATACTAATGTATATTAAGGATATCAGCCACAGTTGGCTAACTTTTCATTTTATCTGGGAAGAGTCAACTGTACAAGAAAGCAAGGGAAAGAACTATTGGAGACTTAAATTTTTTATATGAATCAGCACTGAAAAATTACAGCATATTAAAAAAAAAGTATGGATGAAAAAAAGTTTAACTTTTCTGATGCAACTAGTAGGCAAAAGTTATGATCAGAATTTCCACTCATCCTTCTATATCCCATTTTACTGGCAAATTAACTGAGAGATATCAGCCCTCTGGTGTTGGTTTACTGGGAGGAGAATTAATGGGACACAACATCAAACACTACTGAATTATATTCATACGTTGTCAGTTTCCTTTCCTGAAGGAAATTTGGTGGGGGTTAGAAAAGCAATTTTTATGTATGTATTTTTCATTTTGTACAGATGTTTTCTGCTAACACAATAGATATAAATGAGGTATGTGCTCAGTCAACTTCAGATTACAGCAGCAAAAAATCAATACACACAAGAGAACTGAATACATCCAAATACCGGATCAGGCCCCCATTTTAAAAAAACCCATCAGTTTGGTGGAGGGGAGAGGATGAACGGAGGAAGAAAGCATTGAGAATTTCCCTGATGTGGTCGTATTTTTCTTTTATCTTTCTTTGTTATCTATATTCTTGTCATTAGAAGGCAACTGTCATTATTTGTTGTCTTACAGATTCTAGCAAAGAAGAAACATTCTGAGCATACACCTTGACACAGGCCACGGCCAATGCACGAATCTCTTCCCGTAATGGAAGGCCGGTGTATGTAAATATATATAACATCCTGCAAAAACTTAAGCACATACGTAACTTTGCAGATATAAGTAATCCTGTTGCGTTTCATGGGGCATCTCATGTCTGAATAGTTATGCACATGCTTAAGCGTTTTCAGGACTGGAGCCATAGTGTACACCAGGGGTCGGCAACGTTTGGCACGCGGCTCGCCAGGGTAAGCACCCTAGCGGGCCGGGCCAATTTATTTACCTGCTGACGCGGCAGGTTTGGCCGATCGCAGCCCCCATTCGCCGCGGTTCGCTGTCCCGGGCCAATGGGGGCGGCGGGAAGCGGCACGGGCCGAGGGCTGTGCTGGCCGCGGCTTCCCGCTGCCCCCATTGGCCCGGGACGGCGAACCGCAGCCAGTGGGGGCCGCGATCGGCCGAACCTGCCATGTCAGCAGGTAAATAAACTGTCCCGGCCCGCTAGGGTGCTTACCCTGGCGAGCCGCGTGCCGAACGTTGCCGACCCCTGGTGTACACAGAGAACACTGGTATACAATCATCTCTGGGATAGAAGAGTGGCAGCCAAAGGAAGAAATGAATCTATGGTCTAGGGCAGCAGGGCAACCCCCTACTCCTATGAAGAATAATGTTTACATTTAATGTCTAAAGAGAGCAGGCAAGGCTCCCTTTTCTAAGGGTCCCTTCTGAAAAATACTACCACCTCCGCGCGCGCACACACACACACACACACACAGTAAACTACTTGTGGAGTTCAATTTATCTGAGTTGGAAAGATGAAGAGCAAGTTGACCATGCTGAGATTTAAACCTGTAGATCCAGGAAGTATTTTATTCTAAATAACTACCCACTAAGCCCTCCGTTCTGGCTAAACAATCTTATCCCGGGAAGGATCTGCTAGTGTAAATGTTTTATTACTGGACATGGTATATAGGAATCACTTATTTTCATCACTGAGCAAGCGAATATATTTGGTAAGCTATTGCGTTCTCAAGAGCTTGGGGGACCGGTGCTTAGAGAGAACCCTGCCTTACACTTGAAGTATAACTATAGTTTAGACAGTTTTTGTTCCTGAATTAATTTGTGATGCTACAGTGTACTTTCCCTGAAGATGCACAAAAGTCAGGTGACCATTTTGCTGTGCATTTCCAAAGCAATGGGAAAAAATGACACAGGTTTTTCAATGATTCTACATTATTTTTGCCTTACTACTCTATATATTCTTGGAAGCATAGTCTCTCTTCCATATGTGTGGAAATCTCCCACCGTTGCAAATGCGGGTTGTGTGTATTGAGGAGATCAGAGACCCCTTTAGTGTTCATGAATTAAAGTACTACAGATGCTTGAAGATGAAATTTTTTGTATATCCCCATGCATGTTTCATTATCCATAAAGCTTAGCCATTACTGTAGCTTTTGTATTAATATTTTGGAAGAGATGATTTGGGTTCATTAGCCCTATATGTGTTAACTCTTTAAACAGGCTTTACAGAAGGCTGAGATTTTTACTAAGCTCTTAGGAAAATCATACTTCTATATCATTGTTATCTCTGTTGTGGCTTCGCTGGCTCTAAACTGAGCATATCTGCAGCCCCAGTGGCTTGGATGGCAGTGAATCGTGGGACACTCATGTCGAAGATAAGGTCAAAATTTAACTAATATGTGGACTGATCAGGACTTTGGGGAGAGGAGAGAGAGGCAGCAATTTGAGATGTGGAGAGAAGGTAGAGCTCTTGGTTTCTTCAGGAAAGGGGAAGCTTGTATCATTATGGAGAAGCTCCTCCAGTGGCTGCCATGGATTCTGACTTACATTAGTAGCTTTGTTTTTGAAGAAACTGTTTGCCCTTTGGACGGCAGAATAAATGAAGCCTTTAACATGAAGTGTGAAGACAGCTTTGAGCTTTTGGCTGCATCTGCAGAGCAGTTTGGTATTGCATACTAGTGTCCCAGACATGACTGAGTTTTGTGTTACAGTCAAGTGCAGGCTATATGGAAGAGATCTATACTGGGAATAAATCCAAGAGCAGAATTTTGCCTATTATGGGTTAAATCCTCACTCTATTAAAGTTCATGGAAGTTTTGCCATTGACTTTAGTGGGGCTAGGATTTTACTCTACCTGTACATCAGTGGATGGCTAAACAAACTGGCATTAAATGCTGGCCCATGAGGGAATGGAATTTCACATCCTCACGGAAATTGGCTGCAGGTAAGAGGAGTATGAGAGAATAGGTAAGGAGAGCCCACATTTGTATGAGTGCCTCTTGGCCATTCTTCCACAGAAACAGGAGCTAAAACAAACTATGCTCATGATGTAGTGTCACTTGGTATTTGGAGAAGGCAACAGGAAGATAGGATTCCTAGGTTCTGTGAATTCTCATCTCGGACACTGGGGAGAGGCATTTAGGGTAAATTTTCAAACTTGAGTGTCTGAAGTTAGAGAACACTGTTGATATTTTAGGCACCTTAATATGTGAACTGATTTTCAGAAAAGCTGAGCTCCAACTGCCTCCTTTAGCCCTTCTCCCCAGTCCACCAACTGCCTCTTCTTCCTGAAAAACCATTTAGATTTCTGTTTGGCATTTGCAATGCTATTGTTATGAGTAGACGTGGTGACCTGTGAAATTAAATTTTGCACCTGGCACAAATAACAAAGAAATATACAGAGAAATGTTTGTTAATGTACAGCACTTTGAACCTAAAATAAAGCACTATGTAATTTGCTAAGTATGGCTGTTTCTACCGATTTATAAACTTATTTTATTGGTCTATGGGATTTCCAGAAATTTGCCATTTTAGCCTAAGAACTTAGAATCGTGTTGGATGATTAAAATACAGCATTGTATATCAAGAAATCAGTCCCTCTGTGTACTGTACATTATTTTCACTAACAAAGGTCAGGTTCCCTTTCTATTAAATTTGATCTCCATCAGATTTGAATTTGGTGACTTTCCAAACTGTGACTCTCTAATTATCCATTGGCTTAAGCTGCTTTTAATTGCTGTGCCTAGCTAAAATGCTAATTCACTCTCATTCCTCATGCAGCCTTGGGCCTTGTTTCAATAGATATTGCCAATTAACTTGATTTGTGGGTTTTGCTTTTTATAAAAAATGATTCCAGTGCACATAGGGCAAGTGGGGGACTTCATAAACTTAGTTAGGCCACGAGCCAAATGAATACATAGATGTGTTAATCCATTATGTCACCAAACTAGATGTTCCATGGATCTTACCCTTGCAACCTTCCCCAAAAAGACAGGATCTGACAGGCCAAGTTTCATTGCTGTATAGAGTAAGGCTGCTTTCCTCATTGCATCATTTTGGAAACTAAAATGTAGTAATTTGTCATAGTCACTTTTAAAATGTGAACTTTTTTTAATTGCAGAGATTCACAATAATTGCCACTAATTATTTCAGAATGGTAACACAGCCCAGCGTAGCCAGCTGTCAGTTAAACAGCTGTCTGTGTAGATGCCCTTAAACAGTTCTGTTCTCCAATTAGAAATTGTAATGGAGATGTAAGGGCAGTTACGGAGCCACACCTGTTAAATTTAAACGTGTCTATAACAAACCAGAACTGTGACTATTCTCTGGCAGGGCTTAGTTCAAACGGTAGCATGCTAGCAAATTTGAAGGATTCAAGCTGATAAATAGGCCATTTGGATTCAGAAAGAAACAATAAATTGTTAAAATTTAGGATTACAATGCAACCCATAATGAAAAGGCTGAATTAGGTTCTGTTGAAGTTATTTGTGGGACAACAATGAGGCCCTACAATTACATAATTGTTCAGTATCAATGTAAAATAACAATAGTCATGTTACTATTATAGAACAGTGGCTACTACTCTATAATTATATTGCAACCGAGTTTCCATGAGAATTCTGATGTTTGGCTCCCTTTAAGGAATATCAACTTTCCACATTGAAGATGGTTTGGGGCTTAGGTTGATTTATTTTTTTCTACCAAAATTCAAGTGAATTAGAACACACTAAAAATACTCATCTCCACCAGAGCCCAAAAAGTCTCCTACTTACACCTGGTTGAAAAATGTTACTTTTTCACAAATAGCTTTGAATTTTTTTCAGAAGTTTCCACGAACTGTTTGTGTTAAATTAAAACAATTTCCCCACTATTTTATTCTCCTTCCCCTCTCTTTCAAAACAAGAAAGATGAACTAAAAAGGAGAGAAAGGGGAGCGGGGGTCAAAACATTTTTGTTGGGGAGTGGTGAGGTGGCTGTTCTATTTATTTATTTATTTGGTCAAATGGTTTTTAACAAAAAATGCTGGCAATCTGTCCTAATAGTTTATGCTCCTCTTTAGCAGGACATTAGAAAGGATGAGACTTATCTGTGAATTGTCATGGACTCATCTAGTGCAGTTTGAGTGCACAGGAGCAAAGTTTAGTCAGTCAAGGGGCTAAACATGATTTTAAATAGGTTCTCCAGAAAGGCTTGTCAGGTCTGGCAACCCAATTCACCTGCAGCTCTGGAACCAGTCTACAGAATAGAGAAAGGTGGCTTGGGGAAGTGGATTCTTTATTGCTTTGGACTCTGGCAGCAAGTGGAAGCAACTGGGGTGAGCAAGAGAAATAGTCTTCATGTGTAGGGTCTTGTGCAGAGGCAGAGAAATGCCATACTGCTGTGCTAGCTTCCATCTCCCCACCCAGAACCTCCTAAGGTATAAGAATGACGCTCCCCACCTGGCAACCATTGGAGATATGCTGAAGTGGGGTTTCCTTCTGAAGACCTCTCTACTTCCCACAAAAATCCATGCTTCTCACTCTGTGACCACTACTAAGGCCCAGGCTAGGTGACTGCAAGGCCGTGCCCCCCGCCACCTTCAATGTGAGGCCTTTATTGGCTTCACCGCTACTTCCTTCTACTCCTGTGATGCAAAGGAACTGCTACAGAATGTTACTTATGGATGTGGTGTGGCTCCCTGTGTGGGCTCTTCTCATCTTTCCACTGTATGATGAGGGGAATACTTCTGTTTTTGCAGCTTTAAGAGTCTATAGATGAAATTCTGACTCCATTAAAGCCAATGGCAAAACTCCCATTGACTTCAGTAAAGCCAGGATTTCACCTGTATCCTCCAAAGGAAGGAAAATATTTCCCCCAAGAAGCATGCTATCAGCTTCTCAGTCCTGATCTGTTCTCATCTCTTCATCAGAGGCTAGTTGTGCCAAATGTATTGGATGATTTTGTGATATGGACAAAAACCTACCACAAACCAGACTGAGATCGTTATGCTCATGTCACTTGCAACTAAACAAAACTGGCATTGAAACTGACTCTGTAGGTAGGAGGCTAATGGGTGAACACGCTGTGCTGCTAACCTTCCCTGTTACCCAGTTGAGTTTATAAATTCAGAGACTTCTGAACTTTTATTACATTTTCCTTTTATTCATGCACACAGCTGATGTGTTGGTTTTCTGCAGCAATTGATTTTAATACCTACATCACTGAGAACTTTTAAAAGCTGTTGTATATGAATATATAAATATGGTGTCATATCCTTTCTATTTTCATGGAATCAGAGATACTGAGTAGGGAAAACAAACTGTTTCGGCATGTCTCTCTACCTGCAAATAATAATGCAGGAACATTCTTTAACATGTAAATAAACATCCTGAAACACCTCTGTGCGAACTCTTTGTTATAAATATATATTGATATTTCAGTTACTCTGATCCTGCCGTTTGCCTGTTCCTGCAGGGTATCATTTGTAATTTTCTGACAACAGGGGGCAGAACAAGTTTGTTTTAAAGGAGGAGGCTGACTGTCTGAGATGAGTCAATGATCTATTCAAATGAAAGCCTCCTCTCATTGAGAGAGATAATAGCAAATACTTTTCTGTATACATCTCCTATGTTTAGTATAACTTGTGGTGCTCTAATCATTGCAGGGCCTCAATTCCTATCTCAGATAGGCTTTTATAAAGCAGATAAAGCAGTTAGTCAATAAGTTTGTATTCATTTTGGTTGACTCAATCTTTTTATTAACTGTTTATTTAATTTTAGTCACCCAATATGGCTCTGGCAAGCTCTCAGCATACTTCTGGCTGCCTTGACTGTCTAAAGAGACTTTTGGCAGGGTCCTAGGTCTGGGATTTGCACGCTTTTTCCATCCTAACAAGCATGCTTGAGGCGCCGAACCATACTTAGAAAATAAAAAAAAGGAACAAACTTTACTTAACCATGAAAGGAGTAGGAAGGGAATCTGTTGCTTCCATTATTACCTCCACGAGCCTTGATCTAATTTAGATTCTGATATTAAAGAAGAAATGGTCCCCAGCCCCTACTGAACACAAAGAAAAGCATAAAAATATCACCGACAGTCTTCCAAGTGTCAATGTTTTATATTTTTAAAATCTAAGCCATCATTGGGATCGGGGGGACAAAAGGGGGAAAGCCGTAATGATTTTCAGAACATCTTCACATTTATCTAAGTAGATACCACATCACTGTTGGGAAAGGCAAATCTTCATTTGCATTTTATTTGGTTCTTTTCTAAAACAATCCATCAGCTCAGGGCTCATAAGGCACTACTGGCCTGATGCTTTTATTGACCCGAGGCCTCTTTACTCACATGAGTAAAGACTATATCCCCAAATAAGCATTTTCAGGAGCAGGCTCCTTTTATGTTAAGTGTCAAAACTGTCATTAATAGCCTACAAATAATCCCACATATATAGGCGTGAATTTTCTGTTTTTTTTTTTTAATGGCTGTTTAGCAAGCAAGTTATTTGCATTACCTGGTTTCTGTACTGGGGTCATATTGTTTTGTGCTGAACTGAGCTGTGTCATTACAGTGACATTCTTAGTGGTTAAGGATAATTTTCATTTAGAATAAGACATTGAAAATTATATAACATAAAATTTTCTTTATATGGAAATGTTTATACAATATAAACGTTTGCTTAGTAAAGCAGCTTTTTTTCATCTGGATAGTCTCTCTATACAGTACATCATACCAGACAATAGACAAAGTGTTTTAGTGGTGGCAGCAGTAGATAAATGGAACACAGCTTCATTTCCCTCCTGCTACAGGAGATATTATCACACACTTAGCACCAACTGCAGTGTTTAACTCCTACTTATAAATGCATCGTATCTCATTCTTGCCAAATGGACAAACAATGGGTGGTAAATACAGTTTGCAGGTTATGGTGGAGCAATCCATTTATTCCTTGTCATTTATAATTAGGAGTTATTGGTCTTGTCAGCTACAGCTGACGGTATCAGGAAATCACTGCTGATAGTATCTTTATCTTAAGTCATTATTGAAATTAAAATAATAACACTAATAAAAGCATCCTGAAGGTGATGCTAATCCGTTGTATAAAATTCCATTGAGCCTCCATGTAGCAGCAGCAATTTGTTTCCTAAAATTAGCTTAATAGTTTTTTTCAAGGATTCAAAAAAAAAATTATAAATAGTACTGCTATCTGTGCTTAGAGAGTTCTGATCACTCAATCTATACAAACTTGGAGTGCTTTTGGTTTGAAGGGGAGGCTGAAGACAGCACAATGGAATGCTGTTTCTGTAATATTTATAATTGCTGTATAAATATTTCTGTCTAGATTATATTCCAATATTTCCTTCTCAGCATATTCATACTTTAAAATAAAAAGGGAAATATCATCCCCTCCAAACACAGTATCTGACTGTGGACTCCTCTCTCTTCCCGTTACATGTTGTTCCAAGGCAATGCTGTGTATCCTCAGGAGGCTCTCACCTTCTTGAGCTGGAGGCTTAAGGGTATCTGGGATGGTTCATTCTCTGCTACATTTTTATGTCGAATGCTTTCGGTACTACATCTAAAAGGCCAAGATCTGGCCATTCTGCATTCATGTGAAAATTGAAGACCAGGTTGGGAATCACAAACAACAATTGTTCGTGCCCTGCTTCTGGCTTCCTCAAAACCTGCAGGGTAAACTTGTCAAAACTGTTCTCTCCGTTGCATTGTAGCGCAGGGCTTAGGACTCTGGACATGGTATGTGTGCTTAAGCATAGGTTCAGGGTGTGTGATGGACCTTCCCTGATGGGAAAGTTGATGGCACAAACAACTACGAGATCTGTCTTGCAAAGTATTACATGCCCTTAGCTCCTGTTGTCTTATAATGAAAATTCAGTATTATCCTTATTAAAAAAAAAATCCGCCTACCAATATTGCATGCTATGGAACAGCTATCTGTGGTATTTTTGAAAGACTTATGTCACCATAGTGTCTATGGGTATGTCTACACTACAATAGAACTCCCTCAGCTGGGCTGTGGCAGCTGACTCTGGCTGCCGGGCTATAAAATTGCCATGTAGATGTTCTGGTTGGGCTGAAACCTGGGCTTTGGGACCCTGTGAGGGGGTAGGATACCAGAGCCTGGGAGCCCACCCAAACCCAAATGTTTGATTTCAATGGAACAACTTAGACATGGGTGTAAGTGCTTTCCTGAATAGGGATACTTTCCTGAATCGGGACCTAAGTGACCATCCACATGACCAGTGAACCTATGTTACATAGCTTGAGTGATCATAGTGGTGCTGATCTTAGAGTTCCTTGGCGGATAAAATGCAGAGTCAGTAGATGATACATTTTTGCAAATTTAAATCTGCCCAGGAAATGTTTTGGACAAACATAGAGGCTTAGCTCACTAAGTGAATTTGTACAAAAGGGCATTTAAAGTTGAAGGGCTTTAATCACAAGCCTATTTATCAGACGCCACTATTGTGGTACATATAAAGACATCAGCACATTCGTTGCAGACTGGAGAATCAAAATAACCCCTACATTATGCCGATGTACTCAGGTTGGCTTGTTAATGTTTTGACTTCTCAGATTCTGCAGCTGATATGTATGCAGATACAGAAATAAGCCCTGGTGTGACATTTGATGTACATCATGCTTCCTGGGGGAACCTATGGTTGCAAGGCACCTTGCTACTACCTGCCGTTAGCATGAGGAAGTCTTGTCTACACCTGATGGGTCAACTCACCAACTCTACTGGCCATTGGCAACATACGCACTGCCCTCCAGGCCTAATCAGGCCCTGTTCTCTCTACAGGTTAGTGATACATACACTCAAACCATTGAGCCTTTGAGCATGTCCCTGGATGATCAGCCCTTGGTGCAGGAGACACTCACAGAATTCATAGATTCAGTGCTTCCAATGGAACAGTACGCACCTGTGGTGTGTTTTTTTTTTTTTCAGATCAGTGCTCTGCTTAACACGCAGTACTTAACTATATTTTAGTGAAAACAAGTAAGTTTATTTAACAAAGTATAGAGAATCAAGAATTAGCAAGCTAAACTATTGGAAACAAATGATTATATGTAAAATAAAATCATAACACACCTTCTAGATCCTAGACTTAATTAACAAGATGCTGTCTTCTAATGAATTTAGCTCAACCAAAGTTTTTGCATTTTCCAGCCAGGTTGTCTGTGACCCTCCTTTTATAAGACCGAACATGCTGACAGTTAATCTTCCCAGTGAACGATCCTGGGGGTACTCCAGGACCTCCAGATATACCCTCCAAATCCATTCTTTATTCATAAATAGGATGGTCCCTTGCTGGCTTTTTTTGTTTTGTTTTTTGTTTTTAACTGCAGATCTTTTCTCATGAATTCACAATTTCTTTATTAGCATCAGGCTCAGGAATGCAAATAGGTGTTTTGTGTGTCTTACAGTATAAAATGACCAGCCAGAGATGCGTCTTCTACCCTCTTTCTGAACAAAACCTGTTTAAAACAGGTTACCAGAAAGTGATAATTCCCATATTTTAAGAATATAGTTTTCAGTATGGATTCATAACTCCTTAAATATTATCTGTACGTAGATCTTGCAATGATTAGGATAACCAGTGTGTTACTGGCTGCCACTCTTTGGCATGCTCTTATGTAGACATCAGATCCTGGGGATCCCTGTAAACCACTATGTGGTTTACGCCATCTGCCAGTTGGCACCCAGGGGGTCACAGTACATCTGTGTACCTACATGCTGGAAAGATTTGCTACTTGTAATTATTATCCACTCAATTCCCAGTGGGCTCCTCCCCCCAGATAAAAAGCTTCAGTTCCAACATCTAGCCTAAATAGGCCCATTGCAAAGTCTCCTCTGGGTGACTTTCTAGGTTTGGCCCCACACAAAGGATAAAATTTACAATATTTCTCACCACTTCATTGATGGAGGCAGTGTCAGCTTGGAATGAAGTGAAGAAAAAAATGTTGAATGTTCATGAATTCCAGGAAGCCCAGTTAAGGGATTAGGAGCAAATCTCCAGAATGGTTCCTGACTGGCCAATTCAGTACAAGAAGTTTTAATGCTAAATTAGGGGGGAAGGATAGCTCAGTGGTTTGAGCATTGGCCTGCTAAACCCAGGGTTGTGAGTTTAATCCTTGAGGGGGCCACTTAGGGATCTGGGGCAAAATCAGTACTTGGTCCTTCCAGTTCTAGGAGATAGGATATCTCCATTATTTAATTTTTTTTTAAATGCACCATTAACATGCTGTAGATGAAATTGTGACCACATAACAGAGAGAGGTTTTCCGAGTTACAGGGTGACAGGTGGGAGCCAATGGGGAAAATGAGGGATTGACAGAAAGAAGGTGAAAATTGGGGCCATATTGTATTACTTTCATGAGCAACACTGATCATGCTTCATGATAGCCTCTTAGATATCTTATCACTACAGAGAAGAGTGGTATTGATGAAGTTTCACAGGAAGGGGACTCAGTTTTCCCTTCCTGCCCCACCCATAATGAAGCACTTTTGTACAGTTCTAATGCATTCAACGGCAAGTGTCTTGATACCAATGTTGTTAGAACTTTGGGAATTAAACAAATATGAAACACAGACCTTAAAATTATTTGAATGCTAACTTAAGTGGGTACAACCAAGAAAACTCTAATTCAAGGTGGTGACTTCCTTTTCAATCCTTCCTCTCTACTGCTGCACCTTGAGTACAGAAGAACACCTAATTGTGTGAGGTTCCTCCCGGAGCTAAAGATAAAGGGCTGAGTGATGGACAGAGTTGCATCCTTTAGTATGTATTTCCTTTCATCTTTCAGATTAGTCATGTTGTTTTAGTGTCATTTTTCTATGTAATTCTCTGTAAGTGGTGGAGGTTAATTGCCTCTCTGTTCCTGCTTGCAGCAGTGCCAAAAAAGGACTTCTTTGCAGATCTTAGTTTAAATGCACGTTGTTGTTTGTTGAAGATTAGATTTGACATTGATGAACTACTAAACATTTTTGAAGTCAGATGGAAAACAATAGGTGGTTGTTGCTTATCATGTTCAATCCAGAACAATGGCAGAAAGATGGCCAAACAACCCAGTAGGTGGAAAATGGAGAGTACACAATATAAGTATTCCAGTTTGCACTACTTTTTTTTGTGCAACTCCCATTTCCAAGTTCAGCTGCAGCAACAAATTAGTTGTCGTCCTGTTTGTAAGACACTCTATATTACATCTATAAATGCACAGTATTTGGCAAACAAAGAAGTAATCTTAGCAGGACTAGCTTGTCTTCCAATACTCTTGAGTTTTAAATCATTACAACTAGGCAAGCATGAAAACCACCATGCTGTTAAACAGTGCTAAATTGAAAGTACTCCACCATCCACAGATCTTTCTCTCCTGCGTCATTGGACGGGACTTGGCCTGTTCATGGAGGATGCTAAATATGCTCAACTCCTGTTGACCTAGAAAGATCAGGCCCTTGTCAGGAAGGATGATAGAAAATTCAGATTTCATATGAGATTTTCAGATGGCAGATGATCTGTGCAGGTACTTAGGCCAATTTGGGTGCCTAAAAGTTAGATGCCTAAATCCTTGTTTAGTCACCAAAATAAGTGGCTTGGTTTTCAAAGGGGTTGAACATCTGTTGCTCCCCTTGCTTTCTTTTAAGGAGGGATGATGTAAATGTAGGTATCACACTATCTGGAGTGGTTCATGATCAAGAGTGCCAACCGGAAACTGCTGGTAGGTTCTATAATGAAATTGTACTAAACCAGTAACAAAGGGGAACTTCCAGAATGCTACATTAGTCTTATAATGGAGTCACAGACAGTCCCCTTAGACATCTGGACGCTCAGGCAAGCTGTACATATTGATAAATGGTCACTTACACCAAAGATCACAAAATATTCAGTTTGCTTCCATTCTCAAGAGACTAGTCGCTTATCCCAGATTAATTTGTACCTTAGATCTCACACCAGAATAACGCTGGTAACCAATCCTGTAATAAACTAAAGATTTATTAATCAGGAAAAAGAAATGAGTTATTTACAGGTTGAAGCAGGCAGCAAATACACACAAATGAGTTCAGTCTCTGGTTTCAATAGGTGACAAATGTTATCTGTTAGCATTGAATGTCTTTTCAGGGCTAACCCATGCCAAGCAGCATGGGGATCTCTACGCTTACATTTAGGAATCCTTTCCCTTGGAATGTAGTCAGGATAAAAGACCCCAGTTTCTCCATCAGGGATTTTTATCCCCTCCACCCAAGAGTCCAAAATTGGTGGGATGAGGTCATGCATAAGTTTCTCATTCCTGGAGAGGGAGTTAAAAATGCAATTAACACTCTCTCCTTTGATGCTACACAATACCTCAGTTAACGCCAATGGGCCAGTCTTGTATGCAGTGTGAGAACTTGACCTCAATCAATGTTTCTTTTTCCTGTTTGTTGAGTTACACAATTACAGAGGTTTATATTGAGTATTTGCACTATAACTTTATACCATGGGCTATAGAGGTTATAAGTGAGATTAATTCATGCAGCATTTTATAAAGTCTAAACACATTCTTACCAACTTAACATCTAATATCTATTTTGATGATGCTAACACACAGGTAAGCCAGACTGGTTTCCAGCTGTGCATCTGTAAGTGTTCAGTGTGGCCTGGGGTCTTGGCATGAGCGGCACCTGGTCTGCCAGCATCACAATAGGGTTCCAACAAAAATAACCTACAGGCTCTTAATATTCTTGTCATTAAACTGTTGACTTATTCAATGCATGAGATTTAGTAAAGAAATCAGGTTTCAGAGTAGCAGCCATGTTAGTCTGTATCCGCAAAAAGAACAGGAGTACTTGTGGCACCTTAGAGACTAACAAATTTATTAGAGCATAAGCTTTCGTGGACTACAGCCCACTTCTTCGGATGCATATAGAATGGAACATATATTGAGGAGATATATATATACATATATATATACACACATACAGAGAGCATGAACAGGTGGGAGTTGTCTTACCAACTCTGAGAAAGAAATCGAAGCTCATGAGTAGTGGGGAGAGACCCTGGTGTGTGAATGGTTTCTTTTACTGTGCATCTCAAAGAAAGCTGCATGTCTTGTTTATTTTGACCTTACTGGCACTGGAAGAGAAGCAAATAGGCAAACTACTTAAGGGCAGCTCATAGCAATGGGCCCACTGCCAAGTGGAGACCAGCTTCCTTTGGAGCTCTACCAGCCTTGAAAGTATATGGCAATGCCTGTGTAGCACAGAAAGAAAAAATGCATTTTCTTTGCCAGATTTCCTGCTGTAACCAAATGAATATCTGTGTTGCTCCATGTTCTATCTTTTTAACAGTTTCATTTCCTTTCTTTTCAACATATCTACGAACAAAATGCTTTCCATCATTTCAGACTATTTTTATCCTGTTATCATAGTTATTTCCTTCAGTAAATCGTTTCCTGGCATGGCTGCTGGAGCGTACTGCTGGGAGCTGGAATGCACATTAGGGTACAATAGGTGCTGCGTGTGTGGGAGGTGTGAGCCAGAGCAATAGCAGTGCATTTCTTTTTGGCTGCTTTGTATAGAACAGCTCCCACATCTGCATGATGATGCTAATTTTAATTTTAAAATTACAACCTATAAAGTCAAAGATGACAAACGCCAATCATTTCAGGGTGCCAAAATAGCTTTGAAATCATCCTTTGTTTTATTTTTCAGGGGCTTCTTTCATGGAGAGTGTCCCACTCCCAATCACTTGGTAGTGGGGACTACACAACATGGAACCATGATAAATATCAAGTCTGTAAATATGATGATTTAACGAATAAAACCAATATGGGGAGTCCAGTCACAAAAAAGCAGAGAAAGAAGATGGGGAATGAATATGAAAACTATAGTGGTTATAGAACTTGTGCTCCTGCAGCAAGCGGGACTTTATATGCCAGTTTAACCATGCACTATTTGTTATATTAAATGTACAGTTTAACTTAGTCTTTTCCATGGAACCAGATCAGTGTTTCTTTACACCATCCCATGCATGAGAAAAATGGTAATTTTCACATGTCCCCTTGTTGAGATTATTCCAGGGAGTTCAGGGAAGAAACAGTTCTGCTTTCTCACTTAGACATAGCGGATTTATGAGCACAACTCCCATTGCCATTAATGGGAGTGTGTGGGGAGGGAATTACCTCGATAACTCTTACACATCACTGGAATTATTGATCCCCCTAGTCTTGTTTAGCAAGATTGTTCTATAAAATATGTGTGACCCTTGTCCTGGGCTATATACTAGCTAATAAATTATTTTTTAACAGAGCAAATATTGATTTAATGAACGTTTATTATATATAACACTCATTTGTGGGGGAGGAGGGTGTAGGAGCAGTTTCTAAATTGATGACTTCAAAGAAGCGCACTTAGATTATTAGAAGGTAAATTTTAAGAATACTTATTAACTTATGTGACTTTCTGACTCAGGATGTTGATATAATCACTGTTACTTAGTACTATGGTACATTCTGCCAGCCACTACTGCGCCTCAACAATTTTTATGCAGCTGATCTTAAAATACAAAATTAGTGTTGACTTTGAAATATATATATTTTTTTAATTCCCTCCCCCTTCCCCCGATTTCTGGCCCAGAGCGTGAGCAAGGATTTCATTTTAGACCCCAAATTGGTGCTAGTTAATGAGCTGGTAAGTCTTTTTTTAATTTAAATTGAGTTCAGTGCTGATGAATAATGCTAGATTTGTATCACTTGGGACTGAAGATCTGTCCACACAATAGGTACGTAAGAGCGGTGGCTCTTGTCAGCTTCCCCTCCAATGCTCTGCTAATGTACCTCAGCCTTGTTATGGAGGGACCCTCTCTAGATAGTACATTAGTGTACAGTAGCTCATTTGCTATGCCCATTCAATGCTTGGTCTCTGAGTCTGATTTTTTTTATTGTTAAATAACTCTATCCACTAGGAGATGGAATGAGTCTACTAACTCATTGTATAAAACTGGGCCATATTCAAACTAAGAAAAACCTACTGAGGGAAAAGTTCTTTTACAATATCAACCTCTCTTGCCATTTTCTTAAAGCCTTGCTTATTGCATCAGAATCTCAGCTTTCATTTAAAGAAAAAAGTAAATTTCTAACCCTCATTGTTGCAGAGAAAAGTTTGACAGGAAGAAGGGAGTTTTGACCCAAAAGCTTAAGGCTAATAAAAGAGCCCAACTTGTATTGTATTAAAATAATCTCATCGTATTTTGGGGCTGGACTCGTATATTTGAACATGTGGGGTTGTTTCCATTTCCAGTCAAACATACAGGGCCCATTGCAAATGGAACGAAAATGATTCAGAATGACTTCTTTTTGATTCAATTGAAAGATCTACCACACTTAATATAGGATTTGGAAAGCCCTTTTTTAAAAAAAGTCTGTGTGTGTGTATGTGTATGTATGTGTGTGTATATATCCCCAAAAGGATATTGCTCCCAGGGGAATTTCTTGGTTCAGTAGCAAAACATAGTGGCACTCGCATTTTAGAAAGCACTGTATGTGAAGCAAAACGCACTGCTCATCCTAGTTAGTGTTCAGTGTTCTCTGAATTTTTCTGAACCCTTCAGCCCATTTCTTGTCCTAACATACGACATGCTTCTGTCTTGATAGATGCTGTGTCTTCCACCTATCCAAATGTCAGTAGGAAGCTGTGTAGTGTTGCTGATGCACTCTGTCTCTGCTGCTTTGGAGCTCAGCCTTTGCTATTATCCCAGTGCCAACTTGCACTGCTCCGTGAACTTCAGTGATACTCTTTTTTCATTTTGCGTCTCTATTATTTATGCTTCCTCTCTATTCATACCTTATTGCGTTGTGTCTCTCTCTCTCCTGGCATAAAAGGTTAAGGCTTAAAAATCTTATTTTTGTCTGATCAGATCAGATTCTGGGGCCCATACTATTCTGTTTCTTCATTTTTACCTCTGCTTGATTTTTAAACTTGGTTTTTGGTGTTGAAACTATGTGTTAAATTCCTCTAAGTGTAAATGCATGTGTTACTAATCCTGGTTTAAAAAAAAAGAGAATGATGGTGAATTCAAGATGATACTTCAATGGAACGGTCTGGAATCCAGCTTTACTGCCATTTGCCTCATTACTTTTCTCTTTAGTTTTTAGAATTCCACTGCTTGCAATGCATTAATATGTTAAATATACAAGTCTTAATATCGTCCTGACATTTTCACTTACAACACAGTAGCGGCTTTGATGGATCATGTTTTACAAAATACTGCTCTATTATAATTGGCAGTTTCTAACAGATAATTGTGAGTGTGGGTACTAAGGTGGGGGAGGAGGGGAAGAGACATTTTATCCCATCGTGTGCTATTCAGAAAATCTTAGCAGGTGGGCTAGGGTCAAGTCCCTGTCCTTTTCTATTGATCTTTCTCTTATGTAAGCAAGTACAGCTTAAGTAAAACAAAGACTCAGCTGGCTTGTGTTAGTGAAGTTGCCCCTTCGGCTTTAGTTTCCCTCTTGCGGCTCCTGCTTTTGGAACTTAAAATATAGACTCTAGCTCCAATAGCAACTCAGTATAATTTATTAATCACATGTGCAGAGTATTATAGATCTATGAAGAAGTGTATGATGCCATTAGGATTTGATATGGCCCATAACTGATATTCAAACTCCTTTGAATTCTCATGAAATAAATGGACCCAAAAGCGCACAAAAAAATCCCCAAACAAAAATACAGTTCATAAGGTTAACACTACTTATAGATGTGCTGTTGATATCATTGATATTGAAAACAATTGGCCTGTTAATGGAAAAATGATTAGTCTTTTGCAAAATATCAATTTTTAGTACACACAAACGTCACCAACACATAAGTGTCTGGAATTTTGATTCCTGAGCTTTGTATGAAAGGAGAGAGGGGCTGAACTGGGGATGGGCTGGAACCTTGGCTCTGAGGTCTATAGAACTTAGCTGAAGTTTGCTGTCAGAGGGAGAGCTGAACACCAAAGCTTGGGCCTCTCTGTATAACGACGTTATCCTGAGCTCCCTGGACCTGAACCTCCTGGATCTTTGGCAAAGTTCTGATCCAGATCCGATTCTGCATCTGAACTTCATGACTTGGGCTCATCTTTCCAGATGAAACCGAGAGCTTGAACTTGCTAGTTGTGATGGAGACAAAGCTTCCATTGATATCTGTATACAATGAGGCCGATGAGAGTTTGGCTCTGTGTGGTGTCTGCGGGGTGAGGGGCAGAATATGTTCTTTAAAAATAAAACAAAAAAACCCCAGCAGCAGCTTTGGAAAACTTAGGCAGCACAACATGTTGTACTTGTTTTCATGCAGTGCCCTAGTGGAGCACACCCTTTTTCAAAAACACGAGAGTTAGATGTAACGATAATTAAACTAATCTAACTAAATATGTTGTTTTGCCACAGATATTGCAGATCTAATGGTGTTTTGAAAACTATTTGCAAAAGCATTTTGGAAACTAAATATGCTGCCCACCCCTAAGCAGCATCCCTTTCATTTGCAAATTCAAATTAGAGAACGTTGGCATATTTAGCTGCCCTCTAATGGAAATCTCTTCCCAAAGAGATCTGCCTGCCAGACTCAATCATCATTTTAAAATCCAAATTGAGGACCTTTCCTCTCAATGTATGGTTGTAGCTTTTTGCTGTGTTTCAGTGGGCTTTTAATGTGTGGAACAGTGATGCTCTGCATTATTGAATTCTGTTATGTGGATTGTGGACCAAATTTCTGCCATCATCACTCACTGTCAGTAGTACCATATTTCTTCAATAGTCCAATTGATTTAAAAATAAAGTATTGGTCATGGTGAGTAAGGGTGGCAGAATCTAGCCTTAAATAAATGTTACAGCAAAGGGCAAATAAAAGATTTTAAAGAAAATCCATTGTGGGATCAGAATAGGCTAATGTATCAAGCTGATAGCCCTTCTAGTCCAGTATTTTGTCTCTAGCAGTATCCAATACCAGATTTTCAGAGAAAGGTGTAAGGGATTAGGCATGTCAAGTTATACCTTCTGGGCAAGAGAAACTGGTCTCAACAGATTCGTTTCCTTTCCCAAAGAAAAGAAGCAAAGAGTTCAGGGATCCTCTTTAGACTTCAAGCAGGTTGCATGAATGTCCGTGGGCCCACGTGAGCATCTTCAGTATAACAGGGAGTGTGAAGATCTTCTTTCATGATGGGCTACTATAAAGAGGGACCAAAGCACCCTAGATAACATATCATATGAGCATACAACTGAATTCAGTGTCAAACAGTTTGAGCAATTTTTACATTCAGACATCCTCCTCTAGCCCATCCAAACAGCAGGGAAGTTAGTATACTTGTAACTACTTTTTGTAATTCAAATCCCTTATTCTGATGCTGGAGAACTAAAAGAAACAAAGAAATTTACTTAATCCATTTCACTGTCTCAAAAGAAAAATACTACCTGAATTTGAATACATTAGTGCTTGTAAAGTGCAGAGGATCAGAAGATTAATCTGTGGCCTAGATAGTAAGGCTTGGTCTTTGTTACTTCCATTACTCTGTTGCTAAAATATTTGGAAATTGCCAAACGTGCTGGTTTGTACAATGATACAATGGCCGATGTTTAAGAATGGGTGTGAGGAACTGACTTGAGAGAAGAGTTCAGCTCTGAAAAAAGTGACATATTTAAGAGTGCCAAATAGACCGGTAAGTTTCAAGGTAAGAAGGGACCGTTTTGATGATCTAGTCTATCCAAATACCTGGAATTAGCTGGATTGTTTTTCCCTTGTGGGTTTTCAGCAGAATAAACTGCCCAGAATGCAACCTGAAGGCCAAATGCAACCTATGGAGCTCTAAAATGTGGTGCACCATGACCTTTGCTTGAAGTCTCCTGAGGAAGAGAATGCTGCTAGCTTGCAGATGTTTGTTGTTGATAGAATTACACAGCAATCTGTTTTATTTCATGTCTGAAAGAAACTACAAGTTCAAGCAATTGCGATGATTGTGGTGAATTTCGTTTTGTTAAAAATGTACATAAATTATGTGATCCTTGAACTTCTTCATGCTTTCCAAAGGATCCCTTCATAGTATGAAGCATGGGCTTGATTTAAGCCTGTAAATTCAGATTGAACGTTATAACTCTTGCTTACTTCCCAATTCTTTAATCTGCTTCCAGCTGATCCTAATTTAAAAACTATAGCCATATAGATAATAATTCTTAATCCCTAGGACCATCTAGACTGTCTCATTTTTAATGAGCTTTTGTTAGCATTTAATTGTACTCTATTGCTATGATAATTACTGAGTCCAGAAACAATCATCGACCATGTTGTGAAAATGAATCAGTAGTAGTGGAAAGGCTGAAATCAAATAAAGCAATGCCTGCTAGATAGTACTTGGCATTTCTCCAAGGCTTGTCACTGCAGTGACCTCCTGACCAAAAGATAAGGTGCTGCAATCATAGAGATTGCTTTAGAGGGGGATAAAAGGACTGTTTTAAAAGTCTGGGTAAGTAGGAAGCTGACTTCATCATATAGTAGGTGAATCAGTCTGATAAGAGAAGGTGTTGCAAAAACGTAGTTCAGAGATAAAAATGGGGAAAGACTCCTAGGCCTGGTATACTCACTGATACCTTAGGGCCTCTTACACCTCTTCAGCAGTGCAAAGCAGCTTTAAACTCAGTTGAACTGGTCACTGAATGATTTTCCCTCCATAGGGGCCTCCGTGGATATCACAGAGCCTGTAATTCACGCTGTAGATCAGACTCGCGCTTGAACATCCCCAAGATTGGAGGAACATATGGATGGTTTTGAGCCACCTTTTTGTGGATCTTTAATCTTCCCCCACACCCAGCTGCATTGAGTGCTCCTCAGCCACATCTGCGGAACTGCCCCATAATCTTTAATTTTTCCAATCTCAGATCTCAGTGGGATTTATTTCAGGTGACTGATTAGCAGTATTCACAGTCTCTCTCTTCCAAAGAATCTGTTTATAATCTCAAATATCTAGGTATCTTGTGATGTAGGCTGGTGCATATGCTGTACAACACACACAATTTTTGTATCTGAGATTGGGCGTTAAATGTTACTATACTGAGTTGTTACTTTTGTAAAACTCCAACCAGAAATGCATTCTGCTCCAAAGTATGGCCACTCATTTCCACATAATGAAAAGTCCAAGCTAATCAGCTCTAAGAGTCTAATTATTTAGCAAAACTACAGTGAATCTGCATATTTGTTTCTTTCATTTTAGTTTCATCATTAATCCCACTTTTAAACTCTAATTGCTCAAATGGTTGTAGCTTGTGGGGCCTAACAATTACAGACTTTCTCATTGTTGTGCACTAACACAGTTCTCTTATCTTTGCTATGATATGCAAATGACACTTATTCAAAAAGAAGTTGATATTAGTTGTATCATAAAGAATTGTGATCACATTGTTTGAAATGATATTTTAAAATTATATTAATCAGTGAGATTGTACAGTAAAACCTTTGCCATCTTCTCTAGCTGAAATATACCAGTTTTTTCATTTTGCAACAGTTTGGTGATCTTACATGTTCTGAGATAAACTTATTTGATTGGAAGTTGCATATCGGGATGTTAGTTACTTTTTAAAAGTGTCAGAGTAATAGATTTTGAGGCCAGAAGTAACCACTGGATCATCGAGTCTGACCTCCTGTATGATACAGGCCACTTGATTTAACTCCATTACTTTTGTATTGAGCCCAATAACTTGTGTTTAACTAAAACATATCTTCGAGAATGGCATCCAGTCTTCAAGATTTCAAGAGTTGGAGAATCCACCATTTCCCTTGGTAGTTTGCTCCAAAGGTTAATCACCCTCATTAATAAAAAATGTGCCTTATTTCTCATTTGAATTTGTCTGGCTTTAACTTCCAGCCATTGAAGTTCTTATTCTTGCTAGACGAAAAAGCCTTTTAGTACGCAGTATTTTCTGCCTGTGAAGGTACTTCTACAGTGCACTCAAGTTGCACCAATTTGGAGCTGATCTACTGTGCAAAAGGAGTCTATCTTCACTAAGGCCCACTCCAACATCCAGTGAAGTCAAACCCTTGAGTGACATAAGTTTTATGCCGACATTCACCATAGTGTAGACCTAGCCTCAGTTAACTACTGGCTGGAAAGTATGAGTCTTACTGGAATAGGCAGCATGGTCAGTCAGAGTGCGTTTCAGAGGCCAAAGTTCCACTGGCAATTAGCTGCTGAAAGTGACTATATAAGCAGGGCTGCCCGGCGGGGGGGGTGGCAGACAAGTGGGGCAATTTGCCCTGGGCCCCGCAGGGGCCCCCACGAGAGTTTGGTCCTTCACTCGCTCTGGGGGCCCCAGAAAACACTCGTGGGGCCTGGGCCCCCAGAACTTCTTCTGCTCCGGGTCTTCGGCGGCAATTCAGCGGCGGGGGGTCCTTCTGCCCCAGGCACCGAAGACCCCAGGCCCCTTGAATCCTCTGGGCGGCCCTGTATATAAGTATTGTTGCCAAAGCAGCTACATGGTTACTTTAATTCACACCCATAACACTGCAGACAATGATATCCTCACTGCTCCTGGCAGCACACTCTGACTAACAGGAGGCTTTCAGCAGGGCCCTAAACAAGTCTCTTCATGTTACCTTTCTTCGTGTGGGGGCCTGAACAGCTGCAAAGGTTGCTTTTCCTTGTCT
Source organism: Trachemys scripta elegans (assembly GCF_013100865.1). Taxonomy (NCBI): domain Eukaryota; kingdom Metazoa; phylum Chordata; order Testudines; family Emydidae; genus Trachemys; species Trachemys scripta. The sequence continues at coordinate 83,808,169 of NC_048301.1, forward strand.
CTTTGGGCTTCTTTGAGTTTAGCTGCCAGCCTGTCAGAATTGCCATCTGCTATATCAGCAAACTGTTTTCATGTTTAGCTGTGTAAGCTCCGTTATAAAGCATCCCTAGGTTGTAGTCAAATTCCAGTCCCACTTTCATGAACACCTATTTTAGGCCCTAATTTATGCAGGATCAAGACCTTATTTTGCCTCACTGAATCCTAATTTTGATGTTCACCCTTGACAGTGTCTCAGTTTGAGCTGCACCCATTTGCACTTGCATTTCTGAGTTTGACCCTAGAAAGATGTTCTTGAAATACATTAGCACCAGAAATGTTCATTGTGGTCATTCACTTCATTATTAGATTTTGAGTTTGTTTAAATTGACACTTACTGGAACTAGGTTGCCCTGGTTAATGTAAGAGATTACTGGTAAAGAGTTAGGCTCCGGGGGGGGGGGGGGGGGGGGGGATGGGGGGAGGCTATTCTTCCATTATGACATTATGGGGTGCAATCCAGACCAGTGAAGGGCTGTCATCCCTGCCCTGCTCCCTGGAGTGCCTCACAATGCTTTGCTGCTATAGCTTCCAACCTGTGCTCCTCACAAACAGCGGGCAGGTCATACCCTGAGAGTCTGTGTATAGCCACAATGGTGATTCAGCAGCTGACCCCAGCAGCCTGTCAGCACTCTGGCTGCAAGCAGTGCTAGGTTACTACTGGCAGGGCGACCCCAACACCCTCCCACTTCTGGATTTCTCCACCCCCCCCCAAAAGGACAGTTATCTCCTATATCTTACATTTGATGCTCCTGTTGTTACACCCCAGAATGATATTAACATTTTTAGCAGCTTCATCACACTGTTGGCTCATATTCAATTTGTGATCCACTATAACTGTCAGACCCTTTTCAGCAAAACTACCATCCAGCCAGTTATTCCCCATTTTGTAGTTGTGCATTTGATTTTTGCCTGCCTAAGTGTAGTACTTTACACTTGTCTTTACAGAATTTCATCTTGTTGATTTCAGACCAAATTTCTAATTTGTCAAGATCATTTTGAATTCCATCCCCTCCCAGCTTGGTGTCATCCACAGATTTTATAAGCATAATCTCAATTCCATTATCCAAGTCATTAGTGAAAATATTGAATCTAGGACTGATCCTCCAAGACCCCCTTAGCCCCATCCTGACAGTTTGACAGGGAACTCTTCATAGCTCCTGCTTGATTACTCTTTCAGCCAAGTGATAGGGTAAAAATGCAGAGGTGATCTAGCTGGTCTTTTCCAGTGCTACTATGTGCAATTCCTTTTTTCTCATCGTCAGACAATTTGCTGAGTATTATCCCAAAATGTGAAAGAACAGCAATTGATTAAAACATCAACTTTATATAATTTCATGTCTAAAAATCATTCTGAATGTTTGTGACTTCTCTGAATTCAGAATGTGTAAGAATTGCTCTGTCAACAAAGGACAGCTTTGTACAATATAGTCATTAGTTCTAGCACATAGACTTGCAATCATTACTCATGTGAAGGGTGCCAATGGGTTTTAATGGGACTACTGGCATGACTAATGGTGGCAGGACTGGTTTCTCAACTTCCACTTAAAGGCTGAGGTTTTAACAGAACTCTTCAGTTCATTTGTAAATAACATGAAATCCCATTACCAGTGGGGAAGTGGATGCTCTTGGAACATTTTTGTGGATCAAGACCACTTCTTGTAACAGAAACTCAAAAAAAATGCCACCACAGAGGAAGTGGTTTATGCCACTCTCTAAGCTTATATATGCTATTTAACATTAGTAATAGCCAAAGATATGTAAAAACCAAGGATATTTTGTCTACTAGAGGCTATCAACTTTCACACCCTGCTAGCTTTAAATTCTATTGGTTGTAGATTTAGTAAATTGATTTCTGTAGTTCTGAAGCTGTGATACTTTCTTTGAGTATCTTTTGCCTCAGTGTAGTGTAATGAATCAGGGTGTAATGAAAAGCCAAACTCACAATAATTTTGATTCTGTTTTTAAAGTGAACTGTGAAACTCTTTAGCACCTAAGTGGTCTGGCAGAAGGTAAAACAAATTTAGGTTGTTCCGGATGTGACTGGTTTTAAAAAAATCCTGACACTTTTTTTTTAAGTCATACAAAATGCTAAATTAAGGGAGCATTAAGGTAATAACAAGGTTAATCTCTCAAATGTCAGGAAATGTCACTGATAAGATTTCACAATTGAACAGATTGGGCCTTCAGTTCTCGGGTCTGCTTCTTTGTTTGCTTCTGACTACCAGTGTAATGCTAGGCTGGAGGGAGACTCCTAGCTCCATTTGGGATTAACCGCTACGTATCCTCTCCATGAGTTGGGCAGCTAAGCCAGGACAGCCCTTTCTCACAAAGAACAAAAAAGAGGTTGTGATGCTTCCCCCCTCTTTAAACCCAATAGCAAGTGATCTGAGGATGTGGGAAAGCCAATTTAAAATTCCCATTCTGCCTGAATCCGGGTCTCCCATCTCCCAGGTTGGCCATAACCACTGGGCTATGGGGTGGGTGTGTCTTCTGTTGAACTTGTTGCATTTTGTATAAAATATTTAAACATTCATTGGAGCAGGGACTGGAACCTGGGTCACCCAGGTGAAGGTACTAATTACTAGCTTACAGAGTCACCCACACTCTGTCTGGCCCAATGGATATTTAAGTATTTCATACGAAGTGGAACAGCTTCAGCAGACAATATTGAGAGAGACTCACCCTAGAATACCTTATAGCCCGGTGGTTCTCAACCTGTGGCCCACGGGCCATTTGCGGCCCAATCAGCACACAGCTATGGCCCATGTGACATCCTCAGGGCCAGACAGGTAGTATGTATATTGTGTGGATGTGGCCCACATAACACATAGCTGCATATGCAGCCCACAGTGGTAAATAGGTTGAGAACCGCTGCTATAGCCCATTGGTCATGCCACTCACCTGGGAGCTGGGAGACCTGAGATCACTGCTCCAAATCAGGCAGTGTGTGTCCTGTCTGGGAGCATGCGAGCCGCTTGCACATACTAGCGTGATCAGGGACAGCTGCTGGTGACCCTGATGCCTGCCCCAGTGGGCAGGGCTAGGGGCAGTACAGCCATGCCGGAAGAGCTGCCCAGACTGGATGTTAGCTCCTGCGAGTGGCCGTCTGACATGCTGCTGCTGCTTTTGCTGCTACTGTTCCTGGCCCAGTTGCTGGCCATGTTCCTGCTGGTCACACTTGTTGTCACCAGAGCCCTGCAAATCTGCAGATATCTGTTTTATATCGGTGGATATCCGCATCCCTAGATATAAATTGTGCATCCACATGGGGCTGTATTGCTCAGTGCAGTCAGGACTTAGATGGCTTTGCACGTGCCCACTGGCAGAAATGTAGGCACCTATAGGGTTAAGCAGCAGCTGAAGGGGGGGGGGGGAGGGAGAAGCGGGTTGAGTATGTAAAGTTTGGACCTAGGCACTTAAAGTAGCAATTAGGTGCTTAAATCTCTATTGATCTAGCAGTGTCTCCTTACAATGGCCTAAGAAGACCTTGCTCTAGTTTTTAAAAGCTTTGGGTTCTGTCCTTCCCATGATGAGTACAAGTTACTCTCTTTAAAGTTAATCAATCAACACTTAATAAAATACGCTTTGACCATTAATGGAAGTAATGTGCATGCATAGAGAGGAGGATGAAGCTGCATATGTAGTGACAGCATACAGAATATGAAAATTGAAGAAGTAAAGTGGGATGCTTGTTGTGCTTGTCTGTATCCTAGACATTTTTCACGGCCCTGTGGCATGGCTGAGCTTAGGGAAAGACTGACAGATTTAGAGCTGCTGGTGAGTGGAGTGTTGCTGTCAATGCTGTGCTGTGCATACCAGGAAATGGAAACAGAACAAGCTTTAAAAGAATCAGTGAAAATTACGTTGGGGATGGGGGAGGGAAAGAATGTCTTATTTTAAAAGAAGTATAATACACACTTTCCCTTCCTTTCTTGACCTGCAGTGCAAGTTTGTTTTTAAAAAGGCCTCCATTTGTACAGAGCACATCTATGTAGTCACCAGCTGTACCATATATAGGCACATTTCCAGAATATTCCACCTGAAGGTGTTCTGAGATATTTGATAATTTATATTGTTTGGGGGATAGAACCAGAGACCTTCACCGCCGAAGCATAAGACTTTCCACACCTTCAGATAAGGAGAGCGCTACATTAGTGGGTGGTGGTAGTAGTAGTAGTAGTATTCTTATTCTTTGTGTACCTTCACTAGGAGGACCTGAAACACTTAGCTACAGGTCCCAATGAAATGCCCATAAATGATCCTCTGAGGTCAAGTGGATTTTACTGTGATCACTGATAACTATAGAGGAAAAAGCTAAGGAGGCTTTAACTCACTTGCTCTGTCTTTAGCTTAGAAATACATCACCATTAACGAATTCAAGGAGCATGCGGTGAGCATAAAGCATGGTCACATATGACCCCAGCACTGTGGCAGTGTTCAGCGCTGCAGTAGACACTGACATTTGCCACAGCCTCTTTGGCAGCTACGTTGTGGCACAGAGGTTGTACAAGTTGCGAACCTCTGCTTTGCTTTGTTCAGTAGCAGGTGTTAGTTTCAGCAAAAAGAAATAGTAATGAATTAGAATCTGTTTGGCAAAAAAAAAAGTGTAAGATAAAAATTAAAGGTATGGGGAAGTGTATATAGTCAGTACATGGCCTGACGTAGTGTGCCAGGCAGAAAATAGCAGGCCTGAGACAGATGTGGCCAAGAACATACAATGACATACATGGTCACATTCAGGAGTGATTTGCAAGGAGATATAAATGACATCAGTATATGAGAGTGAGGGCATCTAATGGAGAGTAAGGGAGTGTAAGTTGGTGTGATTTAAGTGTCAGCATGCTAGAGGAGTGGCTTGATTCTTGTCACTCACACCAGCTTTACCCTGGTGTAACTCCATTGATTTCAATAGAGCTAGCACACTGATGTAGGTGACAGGAGATTCAAGTCAATAAGGAGTTGGTTGACTTTGCTTGTTCCTTTATGCACCTTGTTAGCTGTTATCCTGCCATACTCTTCTCTTTGCAGACTGTCTGTGTGCATAATGCATCAGTTTAGCTTTCCTCAGATTCAGTTTGACTCAGTGAGCCAATTTCAGATTTTATATGTAAAAAGCAAAAAGTTACATATTAGCAAGTGGGTGTAAGTCTAAGGGTGTCTAATTTGATGTCACTTATATGCTTAGGGTTTGAAGAAGGAACAAGTTGCATTGTTACTGTAGATGCCCAGGGATTCACCTCTGAGTTTGGCCCATCATGGCACAGTTTCTTTAGTCAGGATTCATGAATTGAAATTTCTTAGAAAATATCAGTGTGTGTATATATGTACAAGTACATGTTATGTATTCAATTTTTCAGCAAAGTCAGTGGAGCTGTACCTTCTACACCAAAGCTGACTCAAGCCCATAGTTAATTATGAGTTGATGAAGCTATAATTGTAAGCAGCCAAATGAAAAAAGAATCAATATTCAAACAGCGATGGCTTTATTTTTGCAGTAGTTATCATGGCATCCAAGCAAATCTATATAGTTTTGTTTGTAGCTGCAAGTGTTTCACTTTGTGACAGATTTTTTTTATAATATAATAAACTTGGAGGTGAAGGACTTTTTTCCGAGGCTGAGATTTTTGTTGCTGTTATTAAATTTAAAACTAATCTATTCCCAGAAAATGAATTCCATGTGTACTAAATGTTGTTTTTCTAAGTTTGAGCAACTTCTTTTCAATATACCATGTTTTGTCTTTGGAAAGAAATTGAAAGGATTGGAGCACATCTTTTGATTTTTATCATTTTCTAGTAGATGACTTACAGCAAATTTATTTTTAGAAACTATTTGTTTTCCAATAAAAATAATAAAGATGACATTGGGCATAATTTTATTAACTTATTATTTCTTTCCAAAGTGGAATTTTATGAATTAATTCAGTTGACCAGGTGAATTGCAGTCTTTCCTTAGTTGTGTAACTTAATAACTCTGCACTCAGGATAGAGAGGAATTTCCTGTGAAGATCTTTTTAACTCCTGCTAAGTTGAAATAGCATTTGAATTTTGAGTCATTTTTTATAGTAAGGAAACACTAGTGCATTGTCTCACTTATATAGTTTTAGTTCTACACTGTCTTGAATTATGCATGAGTGACTTAAATGGAATCTCAAGCACGACAAATATCTGTTGAAGGAACTATAAAGAAGCCCTGTATAATCTCAGAAAGCAAAATCTTAGAATGGGATATACAAGCAGTCACTGATTGCAGGCTAAGGTTCACAGTGGTGCCAGCTATCCTTTAGTTACTCCCTGCAGTAGAGGCTTCTGATAACTTCAAATTTGTTTCTTTTTGGTTCAGAAAAAATTACAGATGATGCTCTTTTGTAGAGCTGGTTACCAATTTTCTAATGGAACATATTTCTGTTGGAAAATGCTGATTTGTCAAAAGTGAAAGATTTTGCAGAAATGTGTCAATTTCAATGAAAATTCAATTTAGAAAAAAATTGAGATGACTTGTTTTAATAATTTTAATCTGTTTTGAAATTTTTGGAACATAATGTTTTGATTTTTCATTTCAAAAGAAATTTGAAAATGAAAAGTCACTTTATATTTTAAAAGTTTAAAATGTCCGTCAAATTTATCAAAATGAAATTAATTTTTTTTCAATTTTTCAATTCATTCTGTGGGAAATTTTGGTTTTTGGTCCATTTTGGAATAGAAAGGAATTTCAAACTCACAGAATTTTCCTCTAAATGGAAAATCTGCTTCCTGTCTAGCTCTACCTGTAAAGCTCTTGGGGTTTGTTAAATAACAAAGCAGTGAATGAGAGAGGAATAAATCTTTAATAAAACAAACTAAAAAGCTACTGTGGTGAACTGCTGCACACAGCCATGCGGTGTCCCCCTTATTCCCCTTCTCCCCCCCGCTCTAGGGCACATCAAATTCCGACACTCACAACTCTCTTATGAGGGAGCATCTCCAAATCACAATCTTTCATAAACATACCACTCCATTACACTTTTGACTTTAAAGTGTTATTGAAATTGCCAGGGTATTTTGTGGGCTCTCATGGGCATTTTATACACTAAACCATATTCTTAGGACCTCATCTGGGAGACCCAGGGTCCAATCCCTGCTCCAGTGAATATTTATATATAGACCAAGTAACATCATTAAAACTGTTCATATCACCTCAGATCCATTCATCGGTGATATTCCAGACTGATGATTTTACCTGCTTCTTCAAATGCAGGGAAGTAATGATTTCCATCAGGATAAATGTTTAACCTCTTTCTGGCTGAACCTTGGCTTATACCGTGCTTTCCGGATGGAATAAGAAAAGAAATCCCTCTTTGCTTTCAGTGACACCCACAGTATAGCATTGCATAATTGGCCAAATGTATTACAGGTGTCTCTTGCTTATCTGTTTTTTTAAAAGCATACATTTAATCCATTGTTCAAATACAGTTTGTGTGTGCAGGGTGTCCCCCAGTGTGCAAAAGCAGTGAGGCCTGTATCATACACCAGTTTCATTCTGTGATTTAAGAAATCTTAGAGAACAGGATAAACCAGTCATTACAAGTTGTGGTCCATGGACCACAGGTGGCCCAGCGAGCACTTACTGGTGGTTATTGGAGATCTGACTGGTTATACTGCGTTTCATTCTGTAAGGTGTTGAACACTCTGGCCCTGATCCAGCAAAGTATTTAAGCACATGAGTAGTCCCATTGATGGCCTATATTCCCTATATGTATTTGCAGGGCTGGCTCCAGTCACCAGCTTAACAAGCAGGTGCTTGGGGGCGGCCAAGGGAGAGGGGCGGCACCTTCGGCAATTCGGGCGGCAGGTCCCTCACTCCCTCTAGGAGCAAAGGACCTGCCCCTGAACTGCCGCCGCCGATTGCGGCTTTTTTTTTTTTCTTCCCAATTGCCGCTGCCGATCACGGCTTTTTCTTTTTTTTGCTTGGGGCGGCAGAAATTCTGGAGCCGGCCCTGTGTATTTGCCACAAGGATGTGTCACAATCACAAGTGGAAGAGTCACCATGAGACCATCTCTGAATTAAGATGTGGTTCATACTAGGAAAAAGGTTACTGTCATAGAGTTTAAGGCCAGAAGGGGCCACCAGATCATCTAATCTGACCTCCTGTATATCATGGGCCACCACCACCCCCCAGTTCTGACACTCTAACTCTAACAACAACAACAAAAATTAGACCATAATATTATAGCCCACAAGCGACTAGACTGTTGTGTCACAGGCAGAGAATAGGAGGGACTGAGGTGCACCAGTGCCTGAGACCCCCGCAATAGCAGGAAAATGACTAAGTGAGATATACCCAGCTAACCCTGGCACCCACGCTCTGCAGCAGAAGGCAGAAACCCCCAAGGTCGCTTTCAATCTGATCTTGAGGAAAATTCCTTCCTGACCCACATATGGCAATCACATTCTAAGCATGTGCGCAAGAATGAGCCAGGCAACAAGTCCCTGAGAGAGAGAATACCTGATGCCTCCTCAGAGCACTGACTCACTGGTCAAGAGCCCTTGTTACAAATGTTAGTCACATTTTTGGATTAGTTCTTCCCTTTTTCCTCTAGTTTTGTTCAACTTTGGAAGTATGTTGATTCCTCAGTTTCCATAAACCTGGCAATGTTCCTTGTGATGCCCTAGAATTTATAAGGGAAATATCCTTCCCTTTATGCCACTAAACAGAGAAGAAGAGGAAAAAGAGAGAGAGAGAGAGACAGCATGAGAAGGAGAAGAATTGAGAGTTTGCATTGGTGTAGAAAACAATGGAAACTGCCATCAAAATTTCATTACCCTTTTTTCATTGATTACTGCAAAAAATACACTTTGGAAATCTTACCATCTAATTTGATAGATGTGGCACTGGTTGTGAAAACAGCTCGTGCTCAAATTTGTAGAATAGTTTCTCTTCTCCCTTCAGTTTTTTTTTTAAATGCAATTTGTTGCATGAGAGCATAGGAACATTGCATATATTTTATGGATTACAGCTTCATGGAACAATAAGATAATACAGGAATCACTGCAAAAGAATAGTAATGTTTAAACCATCTGTGAAGGACATCTTAATTCCATTTAGTTATTTCCAAATACTATACTGTAACATTGGAGAAACAGAAATGTTGAATTTTTGTGATCCCAAAGTACTTCAAGCTTCATTTCACCTGTTAAATACAGTTGTCTTTGATTATATTAAAAAGTCCGTTTCTGCTTTCTAATTAGAGAACTGAGCAGTTAATAGAAGAATGCATAAAATAATTGTGGGTTTGGAGACCTAATTCTGAGAAGTACTTAACAAATGGCTGATCTCAATGGAAGTTTTTATTTTTAGTTTAGGATTATTAAATATTAGTATTGTGGCAATGCCTACAAGCCTTAAAAAGGGATTGGAGCCCCAGCACATCAGGCATATACATGTTATATATTATCTCAGGATGTGAATATTTCCAAGCCATAAATAATATTCAACTGATTCTTTTTTTTTGTTTTTGTTTTTTAATAAAAAAAAAATGAAGGAACTGACCTGGGGGAATAACATTCAATTTAACAGTATGATTTTTCCAAGCTATAAACCAAAGATTGAGTTTTCATTATGGCAACCTTCAATTATTTAAAAAGAACCACACACAAACCAGGGAAATGTTCTAACCTGGAGGTTTTATTGTTTTCAGTTACCTAATGGGTTGGATGCTGCTTCCAATCTATTGATATATTGTAGACCTCATCTTGTTAAATCATCATGCTGACTCACCTAATGGGGAAGTTGTTTTCCTGATGCACTGATGCGGCACCCACATGTAATGCATTCACATCCCTTTGATTCAATTTCTCTGTGGTCAAGGGGTGGCTGTGCTGATAAAGGTTTGAAATCTATTATAGAGGGTTTGTGCTGATGAGGGCTTATGAGCAAATTAAATTCTCATGGAAATAATGAAATGGCCACTTAGCAATGGGAGCAACTTCTCTCTCTTTTTAAGTATTTTGGCCAGGTGCAGTTAAAAATAGCTGTGATATATTTCTCTTTCCAAATACTACACTAGGAAATGTTGACTAGAGTAGCACTATCAAGATATTATGTACTGCTCACAGAGCTTTTTGAGGAAGCTCTAATTCTTGCTTGCTTGTTTGTACTCGCCCAGAGAAGGATTATTTTGCTATTTGTTTATTAGTCTTGTTAAGGATTCCAGTCTCCTGAAGGAATGATCTCAGTCCTCGACTTATTACAGTAAGGAAACAAACACACAAAGCATCAACGTCCTACAATTGCTGATTTATGTTCTTTGTTTTTTAACTAAGCACATTGCTAAAATATGATAAAGTATTGCATTAAACTATAGTGTACAAGAAGAACCCAGGATATAATGAAAGGAAAGAAAAAAGAACAAACAAATGTACACTGCTTAATACTGTTCATGCACCAGTTAGCTATCTCTAGTTTTTTATACTGTATTTGTCACCATAATATGTGAGCACCTCAAGTAAGTGTCACCTCAAAAGAAAAGGGTGTTCTTCCATGATAATCCTTTTCACTCCTTGTTTAGACCCGTTCATCCTTTTCTGTCAGTATTTTCAGTCTGAAGTCTTAGTCTAGTGTCTATCAGATCAAGTTCAGGGAAGTTCAATGGGCGGGATAGAGGAGAGTCAGAGTAATTTCCATGTTTATGATTATCAGTTCCAGTAATAACAGCAACTGTTACAAGAAATGGAGATGCAGTTTTTACTCATGGGATTAAAATCTGGCAGGAGAGCAGGTTCAGACTGCTCTCTACCCTGAAAGAGGCTGGTTGTGCTTTTTCTGGCTTCTCCATTCTGTCACAGGCTTGGTGATTAAGACACTGAGTAAGTTAGTTTTTATAATGTGAATAGCAAGTGTTTCTCAACACTAGTAACCACACAGGTTCTGAAAACAGTTTTACGCTGTATTCCATCACCTCTGTCTGCCAGAATGACTATGGATTCCAATCAGCAAGTTAAGACTCCCTGCATCTGCTCCTACATCTTCCACACAGTCGTAATGCCCACCAGTTGGCTGGGTGCCACTGACAGATGAAAGGGAAAGGTTTATTATCAGAGGTAGTGGGGACCTATGGTGAATGTTGTGAACATCTGAATGCAACTATGGCTATGTCTACACTATCACTTATGTCGGTATAACTTATGTCGCTTAGGGGTGTGAATAAGCCGCCACCCTGAGTGACCATCTCCAAGGAAGCTGTCTTCTCCTTCACTTAGACTTGTTACTTATAAGCTATCTACAAGCACAGCATAATAGCATTTTCATTCACACCACAATTGTTTAATTAAGTTTGTGTCAGCTGCTTGATGTGTAATGGAAATCTGGCAGAAAATAACTAGATTAATTGAAACTGCTGTTAAAAGGGAGCCAATTAAAAAAAATGCTTTTATCAGTCTGTGTGTTTAGCATCCTTGTGCAGTGTTTGTATTTTACAGTTACCGCTTTTAGAACAGCACAATAGATGAGAATAGTTAGTGGCATACTATTTTTACAATTTATGTTTGCGTTAACTGTATGTTGAATTGAATTTTGGAAATTTTATAGACTTTAAGGTCAGAAGGGACAATTATGATCATCTAGTCTGTCCTCCTGCACAATGCAGACCACAGAATCTCACCCACCCACTCCTGTATCAAACCTGTGTCTGAGCCATTGAAGTCCTCAAATCATGGTTTAAAGACTTCAAAGTGCAGAGAATCTTCCAGCAAGTGACCCGTGCCCCACGCTGCAGAGGAAGGCGAAAACCCCCTAGGGCTTTTGTCAGTCTGCCCTGGAGGAAAATTCCTTCCCGACCCCAAATATGGCGATCAGCTAAACTTGAAGCATGTGGGCAAGATTCACCAGCCAGACACCCAGGAAGGAATTCTCTGTAGTAACTCAGATCCCACCCCATCTAACATCCCATCACAAGCCATTGGGCGTGTTTACCGCTAGAAGTCAAAGACGAATTAATTGCCAAAATTAGTCTAGCCCATTATGCCATCCCCCTTCATAAACTTATCAAGCTTAGTTTTGAAGCCAGATATGTCTTTTGCCTCCACTACTCTCTTTGGAAGGCTGTTCCAAAACTTCACTCCTCTGATGGTTAGAAACCTTTGTCTAATTTCAAGTGTAAACTTCCTGATTGCCAGTTTATATCCATTTGTTCTTGTGTCCACATTGGTACTGAGCTTAAATAATTCCTCTCCCTCCCTGGTATTTATTCCTCTGATATATTTATAGAGAGTAATCATATCTCCCCTCAGCCTTCTTTTGGTTAGGCTAAACAAGCCAAGCTCTTTGAGTCTCCTTTCATAAGACAGGTTTTCCATTCCTCGGATCATCCTAGTAGCCCTTCTCTGTACCTGTTCCAGTTTGCATTCATCCTTCTTAAACATGGGAGAACAGAACTGCACACAGTATTCCAGATGAGGTCTCACCAGTGCCTTGTATAACAGTACTAACATCTCCTTATCTCTACTGGAAATAGCTTAGCTTTTTTACCGGCCATATCACATTGGCGGCTCATAGTCGTCCTGTGATCAACCAATACTCCGAGGTCCTTCTCCGCCTCTGTTACTTCCAACTGATGCCTCCCCAGCTTATAACAATAGTTCTTGTTGTTAATCCCTAAATGCATGACCTTGCACTTTTCACTATTAAATTTCATCCTATTACTATTACTCCAGTTTACAAGATCATCCAGATCTTCCTGTAGGATATCCCGGTCCTTCTCTGTATTGGCAATACCTCCCAGCTTTGTGTCATCCGCAAACTTTATTAGCACATTCCCACTGTTTGTGCCAAGGTCAGTAATAAAAAGATTAAATAAGATTGCTCCCAAAACCGATCCCTGAGGAATTCAACTAGTAACCTCCCTCCAGCCTGACAGTTCACCTTTCAGGACGACCCATTGTAGTCTCCCCTTTAACCAGTTCCTTATCCACCTTTCAATTTTCATATTGATCCCCATCTTTTCCAATTTAACTAATAATTCCCCATGTGGAACCATATCAAATGCCTTACTGAAATCGAGGTAAATTAGATCCACTGCATTTCCTTTGTCTAAAAAATCTGTTACCTTCTCAAAGAAGACCAGGTTGGTTTGGCATGATCTACCTTTTGTAAAACCATGTTGTATTTTGTCCCAATTACCATTGACCTCAATGTCCTTGACTACTTTTTCCTTCAAATTTTTCCCAAGACCTTGCATACTACAGAAGTCAAACTGACAGGCCTGTAGTTTCCTGGATCACCTTTTTTTCCTTTCTTAAAGATAGGAACTATGTTAGCAATTCTCCAGTCATACGGTACAACCCCTGAGTTTACAGATTCATTACAAATTCTTGCTAATGGGCTTGCAATTTATGTGCCAGTTCCTTTAATATTCTTGGATGAAGATTATCTGAGCCCCCTGATTTCGTCCCATTAAGCATGTTTGTCTCCTTGATATGTCATGTCACAGTAATACATCAGCTTGTAAAAGCTTCATTTTAGGCTGTATTTTTTTTACAAATAAATTTTAAAAGCATCAGAGTGCAACTCCCCCTCCACAACCTCTCCCGCCCTGTGATTTGACACAAAAATTTACAAGCCATTCTCTTATAAGCTTTGTTACATGAGGGTTGTGATAGGTTCCCTGTGGGGTGCCACCTGGAACTGGGGTACTGCTGAGCCCCTGACTCACCAGCCTGGGCTCCCTCTTAGTGTACTGCAGTGACAATCTGCAAAGCCCTCCAGCCGGCACTTTCACCAGCATTCATACAGGTAGGGACACACACAGCTGCAGTTACGTGTAGGCTCTCTGACCAGCCCCTGCATAGGAAGGCTACAGCCAAGGCAACTGCCAGCTTCCCAGGCACGCACACCCTCCAGAGTATAAACGCAAAATTATACCATCTTGCGCTGCACCGGAACTGCACAACATAAGCTCATAAAGTTCGTCCCCTCCTTCAATGTAAAGAGGAATATGCCCCATGAGCTATGATGCCCATACACTTCACTCCAACTCACTAGTTTAGATAAAGTAAAAACAAGTTTATTAACTACAAAAGATAGATTTTTAAGTGATTCTGCGTGATAGCAAACAGATCAAAGCAGATTACCTAGCAAATAAACAAAAAATGCAAACTAAGCTTAATATATTAAATTAATTGGAAATGAATTAGCAGATTCTTAAGGGGCAAGCATTTATAGCTTGGAATCCCCAGGTGTTTCATTCACAGGCTAGAAATCCCTTTAGCCTGGGTCCAGCACTTCTCCCAGTTCAGTCTTTGTTCCTTCTTGGGAGGGGAGTGAAGAAGCCAGATGATGTCACGCCCTGCCTTATTTAGCTTTTGCATATGGTGGGAACCCTTTGTTCCAAAGCTTGGTTCCCAGACCAGCCTGTGGAAAATACTGACATCCCAAATTGGAGTCCAGAATCATGTGGCCTGGTCACGTGTCCTTATAGAGTCATAGCAGCCATTACTTACAGCTGTTTGGAGCGTTCTCAGGAAGACTCACCAAGTGGGAGATAAGCTTCTCCCAAGGCCTGTTCTTTCTAATGGCTCACTGCCCTGAATACGCCCTTCCCAACCAGCTATCTAGACTGAAAGCATCTTCTCTAGTGGGTGTTACCCAGGTGTAACTACATTTCAAGTACAGATACAGAGTCAGTATTTATAACTGCACATACAGAAATGATACATGCATACAAATAGGATAATCTTATTAGGAAATCAGACTTTTTCACTGTGAAGAATATAGGGTGCAGTGTCACAAGGGTTACTCATATAAATTATTGGATGTAATGATGGAGAAACTGAGGACTCTGCATGGCATGCTTGGCAATTCCATGAGGATTCTCTCAATTCAGTAAGAAGCCTATCCGTTGACTCATCATAGTATTCAGCTCATATAACCTTTCCTGTCAGAGGAATTGCTCTGAGGCATTACAGTAACCCAGGACATGTAGTAATGTTGACACTTAAAACAAACTACAGAGACATTACTAGTGACTTGAACAATAGACACTGATTGTTTGTTTGTCCTCACATTTTACTGTTGTAAAATATTCATGGCTGAAACTCAGGATTGTGAGTAAATTCCAGTTTCAGGAATTACTAAACAGCAAGTGTTTATCCCCAATTAAGCTATTATGATACAAAGACCATCTGTGATGTTCCTGTGTGTGTGTGTGCGTGCCTTGTCTGAGAATTTGGTCCTGTGTATGGATATTCTACATATACGCTACACACAGGACCAAATTCTCAGGCATTATATACATACAATATCAAATGTGCATATTTCTATTCTAATCCTGATGTTTGAATATAGCTTCTTCTTGCCAGCAAACGGGGACATTGCAAGAGACATAATTTCCCTGTATAATTTTGTCTTCATAGTTCAGAGTCCCTAGTTTCTTCTGTCACTGATATTTATTTCTTATTACTACACAACTGTCATCAACTCCTCAGCTTATATGTATACAGGCACACATGCAGAAAAGACAAAGTTGACACAATGTGAAACACTAAGTCCCTAAAATCTAGGGCTTTCCCAAACTCTTCCTTCCCCTTTAACACAGGGTTTGCACTATGTGCTGAAGGCCAACAAATTAAGGCTCCTTTGTACTACATTGGAGAGTAAGTTCCAGAATCAAAGAACTTTCATTGAGAATATCCTGACCCTTCATACATTTATCTAGAAGTCTAGCATTTTTCTGGGTAAGAGTTCTCAGATCTTCACTGCTAAACAGCTATATGAAAATCACTAAGACATCTAGACACGTTTGACAAAAACTATGTTTTGGGCATGGGAACTCTGATGCAGCCTTTGGTAGGAAAGTTGCACAATTTTTCCTCTGATAATTCTGTACTATTTTGGGAAATGCCAAGTGTCTGAACCAGGTTATATATAGCATGGTTGTGCGGTCCCAGAGTACTAAAGAGACAAGGTGGGTAAAGTGATATCTTTTATTGGACCAACTCCCATTGGCAAGAGAAACAAGCTTTTGAGCCACACAGAACTTTTCTTCAGGTCTGGGAAAAGGAACTGCCGGTGTTGTAGCAAAGTGCAAGGTGGAACACATTGTTAAGCATAAATAGTTAGCACATATTGTAAGGGACTGTTCAAGGAAGAGTGGCCCAGTAACAACTCTGGAGTCATAGGACAAAAAAGCGGGGGAGTGGGTAATGGATTGTTGTAATAAGCCCCAAACCCAGAGTCTGTGTTCAGTCCGTGGCTTTTAGTGTCTAGTAGAGTAACAAATTTATGTTCCCAGGCTTTGTCTTTTGAAAGTGTTGTGCATGTTTCCTTTGAGGAGAGGACTGATAGGTCATGTATAGAGTGATCGCTTTGTGAAGTGTTCACCCACAGGAGATAGGATGCTTTTGTCTTTTATCATTTCCATGTGTGAGCTTATTTGAGAGTGTAGTGATTGTCTGGTTTCACCCACACAGTTGTTGTTGGGACAGTTAGTGCACTGGATGAGGTACACCAAATGTTGTGATATGGAATGTGTAGGATCTATGCATCTTGAAAGGTGTGTTGTGAGGGGTGTTGTAGCAGCAGAGATATGTCTTCAGGTTTTGCATCTGTTGTTCTGGCAGGGTCTGGTGCCGCTTTGAGTTGCTGTGTCCCACTAACCCTCTCTTTTTGTCCTATGGCCACTCTACCTTGAATGGTTCCTTACAATATGTGCTCACTACCTATGCTTGACCAGCTGTGCCACCTTGCAGTTTGCTGTGATACTGGGAGATCCTTTCCCAAACCTGAAGAAGAGCTCTTTGTGGCTCGAAAGCTGGTCTTTCACACCAACGGAAGTTGTTCCAATAGAAGATATTACTTCACCCACCTTGTCTTGACTCTGTCTGGACTAGTATACAAAAACCACGAGAGTGGTACAATTCTTTTTTATGGGCTTTTGTTTTATACCAAATCAGACATCCACCTTTATCCTCAGTCAAGAAATTATCATATAAGGGAGTGTTTGATGTATAGTTTGTGGTTGCTTTGCAAGCCTCATTGTAGGATTCTGGCCTGATAAGCCTATTTTGTACAGGCAGCATTAGTGCTACCTGAGCTTTTCTATGACTAGCCTCAGCTGGGGGCTGAAGGGAACATAATGTACCTCCTTGACACCAGGTTCACACAGTGGGGCGAGGTGGCACCCACTACTCTCAGATTCAGAGCATCTTGCTTATAATCTCTTCTCCCTCCAGATGGACCCTCCCCACCATGCAGTGGGTTGGGGTATGGACAGGAGTGTTCAAACAGACTATAATGTAAAATCCATGTGGGTAATAGATATTCAGTTACCTAGCTGAGATATCAAAAAACACCTTGTCAAATGTCATTTTATTAGGTTATATTTATAGTTGAGATATTGAATTTGACTTTAAAAACCAGCCTCGCATTTTCAACCCACAAATAACTATGGTCACAATCACAGGTTCAAATGTTGGTATGTACATATCTACCTACCTACTATTTGAGCACATTTAGGAAGTTTGATGCCTAATGGCCTTCACTGGCATCTTAGGAACTAAACAGAACTTAATTCATGAAGAGGCCTTGTGCTGGACCCTCGGTCCACTGTGTAGTGATACATTTCACCATTACTAAATAATATATGCCTTTCTGGGATATATTCCAATACATCCTTGATAAGCAGTTGCTATAGTTTACTCTCTGTTGCGATTTTCCTCCCACTTATGCTTAACTAAAAATAGATTTTTATGTCAATACTTACCTCAAACTGAGCAATTCTTTACAAGGTTTGGTCCTTTAAAGGACCTGGTAAATACTTTGACCTGCACTCTATGGGATAGATATTTGTAAGCTGCTTTTTCAAAAATCACATTAAGGTGCAGAGTGGGCTGGTATATTGTTGGTTTCTTTGCTCTCCTCACTTTTGTTGTGCTCTCCCACCCCTAGTTCCATTCTCGTAATCAGTAATTAATTCATGGAATGAGGGTGGTTGCTCCAATGTGAATATAGTGCCTGGGGAACAAAAGAATGAAGTAGACTTTGAAAAGAAACCAGATAGTGAAAAATGATTACAGCTTTCGTAATCATAGGTTTTCACAGCAGCAGGTTTCGTTTTGCACCACTCCAAAATCTAAAAACAAGACAGTAAAAAGAAATCTGCAGTACATTTTATTTATGTATTTATTTTTATATATAAAAGGGAAGAAAGAAGTAAATGAAAAAAACCTGGGAATTTTTTTCTCTATCTGGAAAAGCTTAGTCTTGAGCATAATTTAAATCACTACATCATTTTATAAAAAGAAAACAAATATCCACTCAAACTACAACAAACATGATTCACCATTTCCACCCAGCTGTTTGATCAGGATTCTGGTGTCTGATCCTGCTTTATTCATCATGTCTTTGACTTCAGTGGGAACAGTTCAGGCCCAGGGTGAGGAAGATTTTCTGGCACTGATTTGCTTTTACTTCCAAAAAACCCTGTTCCAGTTGAAACAGAACATTTCCCTCATTCAGGGCTGAGGGTTGGGTGGCAAAAGTTTGCCCTGAGTCCCCTTTTCAAGAGGCCCCCAAACCGAGTGGACCAGGTGCACAGGGTCACAGAGTTGATCAGGTTTGGCCTGCCTACCCCTTGTCTTCATCTATGTAAGGGGAACACTTGCCACCTGCTGGGAATTCTGTCAGTATATGCAAGTACCAACAACTCCAGAGATACTCACCTGCTCTGCAGCTGGGAGCCTGAGGCAGAGAATCAGGGAGCCATCTCTGGCTGCTTTTCCTCTTTTCTGTTGTCCTTGGCTGCCTTCAGTAGCTGTATAAGGGTACATCTATACTACAGCGGGGAGTCGATTTAAGATACGCAAATTCAGCTACGTGAATAGCGTAGCTGAATTCGACGTATTGCAGCCGACTTACCCTGTTGTGAGGACGGCGGCAAAATCGACTTCTGCCGCTTTTTGTCGGCGGCGCTTACTACCACCTCCGCTGGTGGAGTTAGAGCGCCGATTTGGGGATAAATCGCAATAAATCGATCCCCGGGAGGTCGATTTCTACCCGCCGATTCAGGCGGGTAGTATAGACCAGACCTAAGAGAGAAGGAATCATCCTTTTCTAGATACTACCCTAGGCTCAGGCAGAATCACTTGAGCTTCTGTCCTCTTCTCTTTGAGGTTTCTACACTGTGAGTAGTTGCTGTCCCTTCTCAGTTGCAGCTGCTCGGTAGCTCCCAGCTCCTAACTCCTCCCCATAAAAATGGGGCTGATTCAAGCACTTCCCTTTTTAAAATCACAGATGGAGCAGGGAACACATTTTCAATGAATCAAAATCAATTTTTCTTAACATAGTCACTCCTCGGGGTGATAATGTAAAGGTCTGGAAGTGGTTCTCAGGCCACAGATTGACCAACAATTACCTAAACCTTTTATATCGCTTTCTTGGCAGGGGAATTTATTTTTCTGGATAAGAAAACTATTGTCCAATGTAATGTTCCTAGTTAATCCACTCTGTTCAATCAGGGCAAATTGGACTGATTTTTTACTAATCTTCCTGATCCAGGTGTGAGACTCCTAATTTTCTTGTGGCGCTCCAGTCTCTTACCTGATTGTTCGCATTCCCTTCTTCAAAAATTGCAGTTTTACTAACAGGTTGACAGACTTTTATTCACCCTCTCCCTAATGGAGCTGATGATGTGATACAGGATGCTGCATGGGTGCATATCCCAGTTGTACATCTTACAGATCTTGGCAGGTATGTGCTTTTCATATAATAGAAAAGGCACAAGTGAGTAATTTAAACATATCCTTATTCCAGTCACTATAGTCATAGAAATCACACAAATGTAGGGCTGGAAGGGACCTCGAGAGGTCCTCTAGTCCATCACCCTGTGCTGAGGTAGGGTCAAGTATACTTAGGCCATTCCTGACAGGTGTTTGTCCAACCTGTTCATAAAAACCTCCAATGGCAGGGATTTCACAGCCTCCCTTGGAAGCCTATTCCAGAGCTTAACTATCCTTAAGTTAGAAAGTTTTTCCTAATATGTAACCTAAATCTTCCTTGCTGCAGATTAAGCTCATTAGTTCTTGTTTTACCTTCAGTGGACAATTGATCACTGTCCTATTTAGAACAGCCCTTACTATAGCTGAAGACTGTTATCAGGTCCCTCCTCAGTTTTCTGTTTCCTGACTAAACAGCTAGGTATTTTTTTAAACTTTCCTGACTAGTCAGGTTTTCTATACCACTATCATTTTTGTTGCTCTCCTTTGGATTCTCTCTAATTTGTCTACGTCTTTCCACGTCCTACGTGGGACCCAAATCTGGACTCAGTACCCCAGTTGAGGCCTCACTAATGCTGAGCAGAGCAGGACAATTATCTTCTGTATCCTCATACCACACTCCTGTTAATATATCCCAGAATAATGTTTGCCTTTATAGCAACTGAATTATATTGTTGGCTCATATTCAATTTTGATCCACTGTAACTCCCAGATACTATTCTGCAGTATTATCTCGCCAGTTATTCCCCATTTGTAGATGTGCATTTGATTTTTTCCTAAGAACAGTACTGTACACTTTGCTGAATTTCATCTTGTTGATTTCAGACTAATTCTCCAATTTGTCATGGTTCTTTCGAATTCTAATCCTGTCCTCCAAAGTGATTGCAACCCCTCCCAGCTTGCTGGTATTCACAAATTTTAGAAGCATACTTTCCACCCCAATATCCAAGGCATTATGCAAATATTGAATAATGCCGAACCCAGGACACACCCCTGTCAGCCCTGAGGAGATATGTTCTCCCGTTTTGACAACAAACCTTTGAAAACTACTCGGTGCCTAATATGTGCCAGGAGTTGCCAGGGCTGATCCCTGGTACCTGCAGGCTTGGCAGTTCATAGCCCCGACACCTCTGGGCTTGCCGCATCAAAGTAAAAAAATTGCTTGAGCCCCGGCACATAATTGCTTCCAGCATCTCTTTGATTACAAATTAAGCATTGAAACTACTGAGTACATTTTTTTCCCCAACCATCTTTTAGAAATGGTACATTTTTCAGTATTAGAATTCAGCAGCTGGAATGGGCCATTTTCACTGAGCCTGTTCTCTTAGCACAGGCAGGGTGTTTAGGGGGAAAGCTGGGCTCCTTAAATTACTGGGACTCAGCCTAGTCATCATTCAAATGTTGGTTTAGCAGGATCCTGTGTTTGCCAATAGCTGAATGCTCGGGTTAGACTCATGACATTAAATCTTTTATTCAAAGAAATAGGATATCAGACTAACAGCCAAATCTCCTAAGTGTTGTCAAAAGCTGTATTTTTCACTGTGTTGTTTTACACCGTGTAATGTGCTCTGATATGAATCATGCAGACAGGTGTCATTTTACATTAATTACACAGCTGCTGCTTCTAAAATACCATTGTAATGTTGACTGATTTCATGATACAGCATACAGAGTATATGCGAGGTGTGTGTTAAGTGATCGAAATTTGATGAATTGAGAGGAGCTGTGATTTTTTTAAATCAGACTGTTTAAAACACTTTTGTATGCAGTGGCGTTGTAGCCCTGTCAGTTCCAGGTCTCTCTCACCAACAGAAATTGGTCCAATAAAAGATATTATCTCACCTTCCCTTGTCTCTCTCAAACACTTTTGGGTCTTTAGCTGTTTTTGCTACCATCATTTAACACAAACGGCTGCATCAGCAGTTGGGGAAAAACTCTTTGCTAAACATTCAACCCTGTCCTAGTTCTTCAATGAGATACTGAGGAGGCTCACTCATAATCCACATCTAAGATCTCCAGCACGTGCCCTAGAAAAAAACACATTCGACTCGATATGCCTCATATTTATAAAGTAAACAAGAAATGGGGGGAGACATCTTTTAAAAACCAGCCAACCAACCGACCAAAAACCATTTGAGGCCCTTTTCTTTATACATCACAAAGAAATAAAATAAACATAAAATAAAAATCGCACAGCCCTCCTCCCTTTATATTTAAAATTTGCAGATCACTTTAACACAAAATCAAAAGGGACAAGCAAGTGCATTAGTTTTAGGAGTGAGTTGGACACATTTATGAGTGTGATTGTATGACGGGGTTACTTGTGATGGTAGGCAGCAGGGCTCCACTGCCCTCCAGCTCACTTCTAGTTGTCTTATGTTCCTAAAAGCTCATGCTTCAGGGCTTCAGCTGGCCACTGGCAGGAGTTAGGAAGGAATTTCTTCCTCCTCTTCTCCATGTATTCTGGAAGGGTTTTTTTTTTTAAAAATTCCTTCCTCTGAAGCATTAGGGATGGGCATAGCTGGACATGGGACATTGGATGGGTAGGGCCTGGACTCTGAGGTGGTACCAAGCATTCTCTCTCGCAGGTGACTGGCTAGCTGGTTCTTGCTAACATGCTTAGCATCTGATTGATTGCCATCTATGGCGCTGGGAAATAATTTTCCCTAAGTCAGATTGGCAGTGACCTTGGGGTTCTTATTTTTTTTGCCTTCCTCTGCAATGTGTGGGTGCACAACACTTATCAGAATTATCTGGGTATATCTCACTTTACATTTCTCTGCCATTGCAGGGGCCTCCGGCACTAGTGCATCACAGTCCCTCCTGTTCTCTGCCTGTCACCCTTCCTATGTAACTCTAGTCACCTATTGGCTGTAATACTCTGGTCTACTTTAGTTTCTTGGGTTTAGTGTGTGGGTGCTGAGTGGTGCTGGTGGCCTGTGCTATATAGGAGGTCAGACTAGATGACCTGGTGGTCTCTTCTGGCCTTACACTCCATGACTCTGACATTCTTAGCTCCCATCTCTGCATTCAGGTACCTGCTTCAGCCAGTGCAATAACTGTATGTAAATTTTATGTAGCAAAGCCCTTTGTTCACCTTCATCAAATATGCAAAGTTTCTATTGGTTTTTAAGGTGCAAATCACTATTGTACCTAGGTACTTGTAGTACTACCAACGTGGAAGTTTTATTTTACAAATTTACCAGTATAATTGAAAGGGGGAGGGGAGTAATAAATAAATAAATTTTATTCAACCAACCATGTCAAAATTCCTGAAATTTGTTTGGATAAATCAATATTTTAGCAAAACATAGCTTGGATGACAAAGGTGCTTAAAAATGAAAGCAAGAACATGGAATCTGTAATTACCTTAATTGAAAAAATACCATTTCCCTCACCCCAACCAAAACACAGCATAATGCAGTCATTGCAGTTACTGTCTGACCTTCCAAGTTGCAGGCACATCCACATATATTGCAAATTCCAGGCCTGATCCAAAACCCATTGAAGTCTATAGAAAAACCCATTAGCTGCCATGGGCTTTGGACCAGGCCAGCATGAAAACATTGCACAGCACTGAGGTGAGAAGTCTTGCTTCTCTGTGAGATAGGGTCTGAGGAGGCCATGGGTGGAGAAGGACTAGGTTAGGGGAACAGTGGTGCTGGAAGATAGGAAAGATTGTCTGTTGGTTAGGATTTTAGCCTGGGACTTGCGAGACCTAGGTTTAATTCTGACGCTCTGCTTCAGTCTTCCTATGTAACCCTAGATAAGTCATTTATCTCTCTCTTTCTCAGTTCCCCATCTGTAAAATGAAGATAACTTCCCTACCTCACAGGGTTGTTGAGGATAAATGCTTTAAAGATTGTGTGGTGTTCAGGTATGCAGGTATGGGTGGGGGGGGATATAAATATCCTAGAGAGACCGATTTCCTACTTCTGCTTTTGCCTACCCTCTCAGGCTGGTTGCTGGAGTGAGGGTTTACTCCTCATGAACTAATGTACAGATAGGTGTACATGTAGGTTGTCACGTGCTGCTTTTTTCCCACCTCTCTATTATATAATGTCCTGGCTTTTCTCCCCCAGCCTTTCAGGCCCTCATATTCACAATTGGGGCCTGCCTCTCTAGCAACATACAGCCCTAAAGGGCTGTCACTTCCAAAATCCTAGGAGAAATGTTATTCTGGAAAGGGGTAGGTTGGCAGGGGGAATTTTGATGGCACATGGTAATAAATGTCAGTTTTCCACACTGAACTTTAGCCTCTAAGAACTTAAAACCCTCAAGCTGACAACATCAGTAAAAGCAGGAATTGGACGAAGAATATAAATTCTGCTCTTTTGTGTCATGGAAATTTGGAGGGATTCCACTTTCAGTGGTGTCATTTAGATAGTAACTGTGAATAGAACATGGCCTTGCCTCTCTGCCATTGGCATCTTCCTCTGAAAAGCCTAGAAAACATTTATAAAATGTGATGCTTTGTTTCTTACTGCAGCACAAAGGCCAGCGTTTACGTTCAGTGCTATGGCATTCTGCAAGCATACCCTTTTCTGATGGCATCTAGTCAGATCGCAACAAACTTAGGTCACTGTGCCTGCGTTGCCAGAAGGGCTGGTTCTTACATACATCTCTGTGTGGGGGCCGTAAGTGTCAGAAAGCTGAGTGAAGCTTTATTTGAACTGACACGTTTTCTTAAAAAAGGACTCTGTGGAGCTTTAAAGCAAAACGTGTCCCTTAAAAGAGCTGTAAGAGTTGTTTACTCATGAGGGAGGTACCTCTATTTACGGGTAGATACAGACTGCTTACACGAAAGGGGGACAAGAACTGATAAATAATCTAACTTGAAAGTGTGTGCTTGGCAGGCTCTGTTTTACCTGGCCCTCCACAAGGCTTATTACCATTTAGTGTGAACCAAGCTTTCCTCCCATGTCGTGCCAACTCATAGTATTTGGCCCCACGCTTATTTTCCTACACTATAGTCCTTTGTGGCTTGGGAGCATGTTTGTCTGTTTGCATGACTTTTCAATTACAAGCACAAAAATGGTATGAATAAAGGCAAATGCAAAAATGCTCCTTGGATTGAACATATGTTGGACTAAGAGCTCTCAAAATACCCATTGTTCACTTACCTACATTTCTGCGATTAGCCTAAATATCATGTTGGCAGATTGAAACTACTGAGCCCTCCTCCCATGCTTAAAAATAGTCTGGCATGTATATTAAGGCCTTTCGCTGTTAAAGTTCTCAAAAGCACTGTGCAAACTATGGGCCTGATCTAGAGATCTGAATCTTATTTGGTCCTTACTCAGGCAATCTCCCTCTGATGTCAGTGGCTGTTTCCCTGAATAAGGACTGAGTGAGAATCTCAGGCTTTTGCTCTGAATGCATATGGGAATTTTCTCTGGTCTGGATGGGAGTGAGAGCGCATCACACCCTGTAACAGTGAGGAGATAAGGCAGACAAGACCATTTGGGGAAACACGTGCAATTGTGTAAGGAGCTGTGGGATCCTTGCCGTTCATGCAGAGTGCACAGGCCCTTGGTTTTTAAGGGCTCATCTGAAAGATACCCCACTACAGAAATTGTATGGAACATGATTGAATGATGTGGGTAGAGTGGACCCTCCCAACTTTGAATGACTGAAGAGAAAAAATCTAGGCTTTTTTAACCTGGTGTTTAGATCCTCTGTCCAGAACAATAACACGCAAGAAAAGAAACACACCTTAAAGAACAAAACTTACAATATTAAGTTCTCCTTGTAGTCACACTGTTGCATCAGTTTAACTGAGAGGAGAATTTAGCCCTCTACTGGTTAAGGGAGCTGGTCTTGAATGAGCCACTGTCCCTCCCTTTATGTTTTGTAATAACAGCCTGAGCTGCTGCATTTGAAGGTCATTGAGAAGG
Organism: Trachemys scripta elegans; assembly: GCF_013100865.1. Taxonomy (NCBI): domain Eukaryota; kingdom Metazoa; phylum Chordata; order Testudines; family Emydidae; genus Trachemys; species Trachemys scripta. Next base: position 83,833,848 of record NC_048301.1, read on the forward strand.
TGGTGTTCTTAATGTATTTGAAGCAGGGCGGGCTCTAGGTTTTTTGCTGCCCCAAGCAAAAATGTTTTTGACTGCCCCCCACCCCAGCCTTGGGCTCTCCTGCCCCAACCCTGGGCTTCCCACCACCAGCGCTGACTCCGCCCGTTCCCCCCTCGCCTCCAGCCAGTCCAGCGCTGGCAGGGTCAAGGTAAGCAGCGGGGCTCCCAGGCCGTGCCTCAGCCCAGGGTCCCTCCAGCCGGGGTTCCTGTCTCCAGGACCAGCCGGGACCAGGGAGGACAGAGCCGGGGGACCGCCCAGCAGGGGGCTGAGGAGCCGGGGCAGGGCAGCCCCAGAGGGAGCGGAGCCCCGGAGAGCGGGATGCGGGCCCCGCATGGCAGCACCCCGCCCTCTATGGCCCCGCTCCTCCTGCTGCTTCTGGCTGCCCTGCCGCAGCCTCTGGGTGGCTCTGGCCACTTCGCCCAGCTCTGGCTGCAGCGCTGGGGGGCAGCCGCCCTGCGGCACCTGCAGGCGGCTCCATGTGCCCCGAGGGGCGGCCCCCAGACCGAGTGTCCCGCACTTGGAGCCCGCCCGGCAATAAGGTGCGGGCACTGCTCCCTGATGCGAACTGCAGCGACCCCAGGGCGCCCCTGGTGCAGGACGCGCTGCTGCTGCCAGGGCCGGCTCCAGGCTTTTGCCGCCCAAGCGCCCAAAAAAAAAAAGAGGGTGGCTGGAATGTGCCACCCCAAGCACCTGCTTGGTTTGCTGGTGCCCGGAGCCGGCCCTGATTTGAAGCATCAGTTCTCAGTGACTTTACGCTAAATGCTGTAAATTCCCATGGTATCAAATAGCCCTGAAGCCCATTGCTGACCTTAGAATGAGCTGGTTTACTAGGCACATGTTGGCCTGTAAACATTATGAAGATTCATTGTCTTAAAGAATTTTGTTTTTACAACTGGTTATGACGTGTCTCTATTTGTATTTCATTATATATGTGTAATTCTCTGTTTAGGTGTTTGCATTCAATGCAAGACAAAAGTGGGGTGAAATATGCTACCTGTAATGGTAAGAACGCACACAAGCTACCTAAAGAGCCTGATGGAGCAAAGGTACAAGGTTAGCTCTGAAGCTGAGAGTCCCTCAGTGCAATAAAAAGCATTAGTGGTAAGTCATAGATGAATGGGTGTAAATAGGGAGAGATGTTTTGATAGGGCTGAGTACAAGGGGCCACACTGGTTCCTGGTGTAACTCCACTGAGTTGAAGGGATTTGGCCCAGTATGGTTATCACAAGATGAACTTGTGTAACTGTGTTTATTGTCCATGAACAGATTTATAAATTGTAAAAGTATCCGTATCTAACAGAGCACAAAAATAGACTTTTAACAGAAGGGTTCTATGAGTCAGTGGGGGAGAAAGGATAAATCCATTCACTATGGACAGACTTGCTGTGCATTGTAATAGACAGGAGTATGTCGATAGTTTAGGGAACAGTGCCTTTCCTGTACCTACAATCCATTTGAAATAATCATCCCTTACATTAGTAACTACTTGATCCATAGGTATAAGGGTAGGCATAATGGAGCTGTTTGCCAAAATTATCATGAATAGCTGAACTGTGGGGGAAAAGATGTGTTTTGTCAGATTTGTGATGAATGGAAAATATTGCTTTATTTCCTCTGTGAGTGTCCCTCCCCTTTTGCTGGAGAAACCGTGCAAAATGCACAGCCAGAAGAAAATGGTTTTAAAATTTATCTGGAGAGGAGACCCTGCCACTCCCATGTCCTACATTGTGATTTTGGAGGTCCCCCAACTAATGAGAGTCTGAGATGTCCCCTAGCCTCCTTCGAGTTGTTAGCCTGTCCAGAATGAAGATAAATTACAATGAACTACCTCTCCCAACAGGCACATGCAGTACTGTCTGCATTCTCAATAAATTTTCAAAATGCTTAAAAGGACATGAATGAAAAAAAAATAGTGATTTGTGACAGCGTGATTAGCAGAGTTAGCCTTAGTCTACGATTTCAGAACCATGGAGGCTTCAGTCCTTTTATGTTAATTATTTTAATTAAATGGACTTATAACTTTTAAAAATAGATCCTAAGTGCATTGTGAGCATCTCCTTTGAGTGCAGGGCTGGGGCACTTCACTGAAACACAAGCTGTGCTTTCAGCATTTGAATTAGTGTGGTGCTGCCAGTGTCTTTCATTGTTGGCTTTCCCTCAATGACAGTCATAAGGTGATTTCAGAGTTCCGGTGAATGCATTAAATGGCTTGGAGAGCTGCCTGCCTCCCTTTATATCTTTTTTTTCTTTTGAGCATGACATTTAAGAATATAACTCCCCTCTTCCTCTCCTAGTCTGAAAAAGGCCTCCTTGCTCAAACCTTGCTTCTCACATTGTGTTCCCCTGCTAATGTTTCTTTTATTAACCCCCTTCTTCCTCTGGCAGCACACACAATGACGTAGCATCCAGGGCACCTTTCCAGGCTATGAAATTTTACAAGCAATACACAGTGGAAACATTTACAAATCAGTTCCAAGACACATATACACTGCGTGTATATACTCAATTGTAGATGTTCAGAGCTGTTCGTTAGGGTTTCTTATTTGTTAACTTGTTAAGAGTTTCTTTTCATGTGTCCATTGGGGAACTGTCATTCTGCAGGTCAAGTGACAGCAGGTTCCTCTGGGAAATAAAATGACTAGTTCAAAACTTGGTGTCTCTCAAAGCAATACTAGAATCCTTAAGCACCGGATTGCTGTATGTTGACAAGGAGAGAATTTGCAGTGTGACCTGGTCCTGCGTTGCTGGATTGTCCTTGCTATATAATAATCTGTTAAAGTGATTGGCTGCTCCAGGTTTAAGGTGCTGACTGAGCACTCAGCCTATTCAATCTCTTAATGAGATTGTTTTCTATTGCTTCGGTGAATCAGAACTTTTGCTGAAGAGACAAGACTTTCCTGAAGTTCAATATTTGCTGCATTAAAAGCTCTCGCACTTTTAGACTCTTTGGAGCAGGAGAGACTGGAGGCCTTGTGCCAGCATGGGGAATGGATGTAATTACTATAAAAAGCAACACTCTACCCTCCACAAGGGGAAAATGACACTGTTTGGGTTTTATGAGGTCAGAGTAATTTTAATGGTTTGAAATTTGATTTTATTGTGTGTGTTATGTGGAATTTTTAAAAACTTGCAATTAAGGTATTGGCTCAAATTAGACAGAATCCCTTTGATTTTGTGGTAGATGATCAGATTCTCTTTAAAAAGATAATCAGAGATAAATTTAAATCAAAACTGCATATCTGGAAAAGCAAAAATTTTGTAGAAGGTCCATTCCAGATTCGGATCTGACTTTTGCAGCTGGGCTTATTTTTGTAATGGACTGAACACAACAAGTTGTGTCCAAAACTGCTTGAATTTAGATGTCCAGATCCTGAGCTAAATGTTCTGGTTTGAGCCCCTCCCTGGGATTTAGTGTGGGAAACTGTTCTGTACCTGGAGTACCTTTTTAAGAACCCCTGGGATTTTACTCATCTAGTCAAGTGCCAATGAACAGTATGTTCCTTTTTTGAGAACTATAACTGGCAGTTGTTCAGGATCCCATATGTCAAATGGCAATGAATGCAGAAGTGGAGATGCTAAGCCAACTTTCTTGGCACAAGATTGCCCCCAAGCTCATTTGAATCCATCAGAGGTAAAGCAATAAATGTATCAGCATGTAAATACATCCTTCTTTATTGTCATACTGCAGTAACCCAAGTCACCTTGCTCCTCTTTAGCTTTCCCAGGAAGGCTGTGATTTAATTCCAAAATAAATGCAAAATAAGGGAAGCTTCATAAGAATGGGAAATAATATTAGGAAAGCTTGGAATAGTTACAATAATATATATTTTTAAATTCACAAGCATTGCTGTTATTTTCAAGGCTGAATTCCAGGCATGTTGTAGGATTTATGTTTTTACGTTGGCAACTAATGGGCTGTTGCCCACTTCTGCATATAGAAATCTTTTAGGGAATCTTGAAATAAGGAAGATTAACCAGCTAGAGTCAGACACAGAGAGCCCTTAATTATAAGCTCTTTGGAGCAGGGGCCATCTTTTTGTTTGATGTTTGTATGGTACCTAGCGTAATGTGGTCCTGGTCCATGACTAAGGTTCCTAATAAGCCATTTGCAGGTCTTAACCACCCTGGAATATATTGTTCTTTAGAATGATTTACACCAATGGGGACATCTTCCAGTAGTTTACAAGTACTCTGTGTTACATTTCTATTCGGACTATTCTGGTCTAGTTTAAGACAATATTGCATGCTACTGCTGAAATATTGACCTAGTGGTATAATGGAAAAGCAAGGTATAGCCAAGCCCAGTCCTCTGATTGCCAGGTCAGCAGCATCTGCGAATGATATGAAGTCAGCATGCTTGGGTCTTGCTTCACTACAGCACTTAAACCTGGGCTTTAAGTCCCATTGATTTCAATCTGATTTATGCACCTGTTTAAAGATAAGCACATGCTTAAGTGGTTTGTTGAATCATGAATCAGGCTTGTAGTAGGAGGGGAAAATAGTGGTTTTCCTGTTAGGAGTGCCCTCTGATCATCAAAGAATTCGTTTGACTAACTCCATCATGAGTAATATTCAGCTCTCTTGGCTAGGAGAGAGGGTGAATCTTGAAAGACTTTCTTATAAAGAAAAAAATAAGTATGTAGGTTCCAATTTTCAGTTGGCCTCCAAATTTTGCAGGCAGTCCAGACGGAATTCAGAAAGTACAAGTAATTACCCATTTTGGCACTCACGTACACAGTTAAACCTGAAGAAAAATAGTCCCCAATTGCCAAATATTTAGACTGGTAGCAAAACGTATTTGATTAAGGCAGCCATTGCATTTTTTATTTTCTGGTTGTACCTAGGTTTTAGAATACGTGTGTTACAGTGGGATCACCCAAACATAGAAGTCCATATGTGCTTCAAGACATCTAATGAAACAGAATTTTCTCAATGCACAACGTTGAAAAATGTTTACATTATTTATGCTGTATCCATCTGCAAATAACCTGCACAGCAATCTTGCCTTTGGCTTATTGTTTTACTAAATTAAATGTTGCCAGTGCACACCTATAATCTTTTACTACAAGTACATGTAAAGGAAGACATTATCTCTCTCCCTCCCCACCCCCCAAAAATCTAGGGCACCCCGCCTATACCCTACCAAGGACTCAAGGTGTGACCAAATCAATTTAGGCATCCCCACCCTTTCCCTTCTGAGGGCTCAGGGTGTAAGGGCCCACGGGGTTCAGGAAGAAACCCGGTCAATTTAAGTACTCACCCTTTCCCTCGGGGTTTTACAGGTCTGTGGAACCTTTTCCAGTGAGAGAGCCTTACAAAGCTGTGCGCTAAACATCTATTTATTAGCAACACACAGAGAATATATATACCAAGCAAATCTCTTATGCTCACCACTCCCAACATACAGACAAAATTCACGCAATGGCCAGTCAGGATCCTCTCGTCTGGTGGTTCCGGCGATGTCTCTGCACGTCATGGTCGTGCAGAAGGGTCAGAGTTCTATGAGCTTGATGTTAAATTCCAGTCCAGAGATGGGTCCCAAAGAGCATGTGAGTTTTTTGTTACATTATATAGGTAAAACTAGCTACCTCCTTTAACTTCTCTAAACGTATCACATGATTCAGTACCCCTAGGTAACATTGGTAAAATTTAACCAATCACACACTGGCACCTATGTTTTTCTCCTTCCTGCTCAACTCTTTTTATGTTTTATCTCTGATGCCTAAATTGCAACTTATTTATGTCCTCCTTTGTGCAGATGGTCAGCATAAATTCACTGATCAGAGCTTCTCCTATCTATTTTACCAAATTGTGGATATTTCTATTTCCTCCCTAAACTTCTCAGCATCTGGGTGTGTCTACTTTACAACGCTTGGTGTTATAACTCTTGTTAGGGGCATTCCTGAGGTGGGGGCACCTTAGCAATAGTGGAGCATTTTTTCCCCTTAATTTTAGTGTTGAAATCCCTGAGTTTCACCCAAGGCTGGTTTAGTATGAGGTGAGTTAAATCTCAGGCCTACACACAGGGCACAATTAGAAGGAAATAATGAACAGGCTGCACATTTATAGAAACAGACTGGGTTACAAAATAAACAAAAGCCAGTAGATCTTATGGTAATGGAGTATCACAGTTGTAGAAACTGGATGGTCCCAAGACCACTAATATGGTCCCAGAACTATTTGGCTCTCATCCTCCCTGAATCTGACCATTTAAACTAGATAAGTGTGTACTCTTGTGAAAAGTATTGGAGTAGCTACTAAGTTAACTGAAGATTTTTTCAAACCCTTGAGGTTTGAGATCCGGCACCAGGTTGGGAGGCACCTCTCCAATTTCAAGTTAAACTATAGTTAATAATTTAACTCTCCTGCATGGCTACCTGCCTTTTTCCAAATAACACAAGTTGCAAAAAAAGTTTCAGACCAACAGGTAGAACCAAAGAAGAGAACTACTGACACCCACACAGTGAATTCACATTCCTGATAAACAAACAAAAAAAAATACTGTGGTTTAGTACAACAAATAATAAATTAAATACAATGTGACACAGTAATATAGTGCAAACATGGTAAATAATACAAACATACCATACATATAGATTAGGTGTTCCATTGACTTCTCCAAAGCATCCTACATGACCACTTTTATATTGGCATGTGTGGGGATTCCAACGTATCTCACTGAACTCATAACAAGCCTCTGCTGTCAACAACAGATCACGGTACAAATAGCAGGGGTGCCAGTGAGTGTTTTTTTCCACTGGGCAGGGTGTGAGACAAGGGTGCATTATGTCCCCAGTTCTTTTCAACGTGAGCACAATTTATTGTGAGACAAGCTTGGGAAGGTTTTAATGAAGTGGAAGAAGCTGGGATTTCCATTGGTGGGCACCTCCTAAAGGATCTGAGATATGTTGATATGATTCTTTTTGCTGCGACCGTCGATGCCATGCAATGAATATTGGCATCTGTAAAAACAGTTAATGAGGGATTTGGACTATACCTGAATGTGGTGAAAACCAAATGGATGTATGTTGACATGATCAATAATAACAGGTGTGACGGGGGGCCCTGTTTGTCGAGCCGGGCCGCCTCCATTGGCCCAGCGTGAAGTTGGTATACTCTGTCACGCAGGCGTCGGGATTCCCTGTTAGATCAGGTAATTGCAGCAAAGTGGACTCCAGACCCCCTGGGTGGGGCTGAGCAAGCAAACAGTCTATGGCCCCTGAGCCTCCAGGCTGGGGCCGAGAGCAAGCAACAGCCAGGCCTAGTGGCCTGTGGGGTGTAGTAGGGTAATCCGGCCCTGCCAGCTCCACAGGGCCCTATGAAGTCAGGAACTTCCCCATTAAAGGTTTAGGCATCAGCTTTTACTACATCCCCTGGGTCACAAGTTGCATCCCAGGCATTTGCTTCGCTGGCGGCAGCTTGGCATCCCCATCTGTCTCCACAGTTGGAGAGTTGTCCGCAGCGTAGTCTGGGTCCATGGGCTCTACTGCCTGGAGTGTCTCCAGCATCTCTGCAGAAGCCTACAGTACATGTACCCTGCACTCCTCCTCAGCCAGCCCCAACTGAGCTGGGCTGCTTATTTTTATCTGGCTCTTACATCTGGAGTATGCACAGCAGGGGAAAGGGGGCATGACCTCCTGGGCCCAAAGTGATTGGTTCGTCCCTCTTGGCCCTGTGTGGGGTTGGTACACCCCGACACAACAGGATACAATCCAACATCATGAACAATGTTCAAGGTGTAGAGGTAGTAGATGCATTTAGTTATTGGGGATCATGTAGGGTGACCAGATGTCCCGATTTTATAGGGACAGTCCCGATTTTTGGGTCTTTCACTTGCTGTCTGGTCACCCTAGGATCATGCAACCCAACCCAATCAAGGAGGCTGCTCCAGAGAAATCAGAGGATGACTAGGGATGGCTTGATCAGCCATGACCTACCTTACGAAAATGTAGACAAAACATAGCATCTTGAAATGTACAAAAGTTTGACTTGTGGAAAGCTTAATTTTGTCCATTTCCATAGCAACTTGTGGATATGAATCCTGGGAAACTAATGCTGCTATCAAGAGGAAAACTGAAGACTTTCAGATGTGGTGCTGATGAAGATTCTCATGTATCTCCTGGGTGTAAAAGAAGATAAATGCTCCTATTAGAAATATTATTGGAGAGAAGCGGACTGCTTTTGGGAATATAACAAGTGCAAATGTATGTAGTTTGGGTACATCGGCATAGAGATGGAAATAACCTTGACAAAGTTATCATGTAAGGAATGGGGGGCAGGTCATTGTAGTATGGTGTGATCAGCAAGGAAATAGATACATGGTGTATGACAGATCAGTTCGGAGGTCATCTGCTGAATGCCTAAAGGGTAAGGATGGATCAAGAAGGCTTCAGAATATTCTGCTGTGATGTCACCAGTATTCAGACATGAATAAATAAACTTCTGTATTTCTAACTAACACTACTCCACTCTAGGGTAGGCAAGCTTGCTCAAAGGTGGGATAAAGGAAAATGGCTTGGTGTTTGGCAGCTCTACTCATGTACAGAAGCTGTCTCTGAGTCAGCCAGCTGATCAATTTCTGTTGCCCTTCAGGATAAATAATAGGGAAACCAAGTGGCTTGACTTTAAATTCAGTGACAGTGATTGGTTAGCTGGCCAGGAACCTATTGGATTACTTGTACTGTCTTCTCCTTCCATGACAATTTCAATAATACAGCCGTGCCTTCCAGGATAGGCAGGACAACTTAGCACCTCATACATTTCCTTGTTTGTTTATACTGAGATGCTATGTAGGCCAAATGGGTGATGCTGCTCTTTCCAAAACTTAGTTTTTCTTTTAATTGATAATTTATTGAATTTTAAATATAGTCAACAACACAAGAAATGAGATCTCATTTGAGGCCAAGACAGTATAACATTCACTGTATCAGTCAGTGACAGATAACTGAAGATGTAACTGCAAACAAAAATATGCCTAATAAAATAAAAACAGAAATTGAACTCTCTCTGCTAATCCACATTGTCCTTAGACCCATCTATTCAAAAGAAACCTGTTGCCCCTGTTAATAGTTTCTGGTTCAAATAGATTCTTCATTCGAACTGAGCATAGGTACAATGCTCTTTGCTGCCGCCTAGTTGTAGGGATAGGTTTTGGAGACTTCTAACAGTTGCTGCTTAAAAGCTATTGTGACCTAACAGATAGGGTAGGAGCTTTTTTGGTGTTAGGAAGCAGATGCAGTTTCCACAAACAAAGTCAGCAAAGCCAAAAGGGTTGGCATCCCATATTCTGACTTGAAACATGGTCCTGAGTCTTTAAATTATATCCTTATTTTTGCAATGACGGGTGGCTGAATAATTCTGGGGTGATGGGTTATGTTTTCCAAGTCAGAGAAAGGAGGTGGTCTGTGTCCTGAACCCAGGATTTGTGTAACTTCAGTACTATGGGGACTGTTCACTACCAACCGTTGCAAAGTATTCGCTTCAATTCAGGATTCAGAGAGGAATCCAAACTGATCTGCAGATGGGAAGGCCATCTTCTTCACTTTCCCTAGAGCTGTGATTGATGAGGATGACGATAAAGCCAAAAATAAAAACATGGTTTAAAAAAAATAGTTGAGTTGCTAAGTGACGACAATATAATTCCTTAGCACATCATTTACAAAACCAAAGCACTTAAAGGTCAGGAAAGCAGTAGATAAGAACAATATAAGTTCTACTTTGCCAACATGATAAATGAAATATTCTTATCTCATATAAAGAAAGGCTAGTAAAGGCTCCTCTGGGGCCCTCTTCAGTTAATGCACACCTTACAGAATATGGCAGGTAAGGTGTTAGACCCAATCTCAGAACACAACTTACTTCATTCTATAGCCAGTATTGAAACTATTAGGTTGTTGTATCTCACTTTTATGGCACTCAATTATTTTGTGCCTTAGTTAGCCCATCTAAAAAATGTAGCTAATACTTTTGCACTTGCCTGGTAGCTTTCTGGCTGGGCACTTTACCAAGATAGGTTAGCAGTATTATCCCCATGTTATAGGTGTCCTAAGCACATTTGAGCCAGCTTGTATAAGGGGCATTGTAGATAAACAGTGATAAGCGGGATCTGTGGTCATCTCAGCCACAAGTTTAACCATTGGTAAACCATTTAAACTGTGTTCCTCAGTTACCCTGCTATGAAATGGACCTTTGCACATCCTCTCTAGCAGAGGTAGCATTTGACAAAAGAATGCAGGAGGAAGAGACATTTTACCAGATCCTGGAGTGTCCCCTTCCTTTTAAAAAGTAACTCCAGCCTGCCCAGCGGACACACTGTAATATTTTGCATTTCTATAGCATTTTGTCTCGGAGCTGCCTGCAGTTCTATAGTAGTACAGCACTTCACATATGTTAATGGATTAAGCTATTCATTATTCCTATGAGATATATAAATATTATTATCCCCATTATATAGAAGGCAAACTGAGATACAGAAAGGAAAAAAGATTTTCTTAATGTACAGCAGGTGAGCTGTCATGGAACCCAGGAGTCCTGGATCCCTATTCTAACCACTAGGTGGCATTTTTTTCCTAGAACTACCCAGATGGTTGGTCTGAAAATTCATCAGACCATTACAATGTGATTTGTCATTAAAACCACTTGGATATAGATAGAGTTTTTCAGCATGGCATAATGAAGACAAAGGTTGTCATGGACTACAGTCTTCCTTTACTTTAAAAACAGCAAGAATATGATTGGATTCTAAATGAACATCATTTGCTAATTACATCAAGGTATGAAGGCAACTGTAGTGTCTGAAAACAAAGAATCAAATGCCTTTGATATCAACACTAGGGTGAAAGAGGGGAGTGTCATAGCCCCTGTGCTTTTTAACATCTACTTTTCATTCCTGCTTCTTCACACATTTATGGACAGCAGTGATAGCATTTAACTCCAAACCAGACTAGATGGAGGCTTGTGCAACCTCACAAAGTTGCGAGTGAAAAGCAAGATGAAGGCTAGTTCTGAGACATTTCCAGATTGCAGATCATGTGGTCTTAGTTGCCCACAGTGAATCTTCTCTGCAAAATCTCTTGGGTAGTTTTTCTGCGTCATGCAAGAGCTTTGTGTTGACAGTTAGTTTCCAGAAGACTCTGATCATGTTCTCGAGGGTGGAAGAACCAATGCCTGACATTCTGAAGGGTAAACTGCTTGGCGTCATGATCAGCAGGAATCTTGACCTTCAGATTGAACTGACTAACAGAATTTTGGGCTGTTACAGAAATGTACATGGAATAACAGCACACTATTGACTAAGGCGAAGATGCTAATCTACAAGACTTGTATGCTGTCATCAGGGTTCCGAAACGTGGACGACACATGCTAGGCATGTCAGAAGATTGAACAACTTCCATGTGAAATGCCTGCGCAAGATCCTGAAAATTAAGTGGGAAGACAAAGTACCAAATACAGAGGTGCTGGAGTGTGCAGGACTGGCATATTTAAAAACCACTATTAAGAGGAGGAGGTTGCAATGGCTTTGTCATGTCAGAAGAATGGGAGGAGACCATATTACCAAGAATATTTTGGACAGCGAGATTCGTGATGGCTATAGAAAGTGGCGTCACTTTTTAGGCGGTACCATGATGTGTGTAAAAATGATATGAAGTCGTTCAACATCAATGTAGAAAGCTGGGAGGAGTGTGCAGAATCCTGTCCAATCTGGAGGAAATATCTGGTACTGGGTGCAGCTGAACATGAAGTGGCTTTGATCCAGAGGATGTAAGCAAAGTGAGAAAGAAGAAACAGCGTGCTGTAATCTTGGATTCCAACTCAGACAACACATGGATCTGTGAAACTTGTAAATAGCTGTGTCACTCTCAAATTGGGCTTGTCAGCCATAAGCTGATTCATTGGGTACGTGACTAGACCTCTTACACGTATGATCCAGCGGATCGACGGTTGCCTACGATGACAAATGTGCAGACTGTGACCTTAAATTAATGAGGGGAAATTATCTTCCATTCAGATGTTACTCTCTGAGCACACTTGTCTCTTTAAGCTAAGGATGCTGGAGCTTATGGGCCCAGCAGATGAAAAGATCAAGCAGGCAGGGGAAAGGAGGGAAAGAAAGGGGGGGGGGGAAGGTTAACTTACTTTGACCTGCAATAATCTAGAAAATTTTAGATAGTTGTTTGGACCATAGGTACTAAGGTGATAGACGCCATAAAAATACCTTGGATAGGCAGATTTGTGTAGCGCAGTGTAAGGGCTGGAACGTTTAGAATGTTTTGATGTTATAGATGCAGCCATGGTATTTTGCCTTTAATGATTCTGGGACTCTGTGAAAAGATTGGCCAGCAGACTGGCCTTTGGCTTGGCTGCCAGATGTGACCTTTGGCAGTGTTTAAAACCTGTCTTGCAAATCTTCCTTACTAAAGGGTATTTATTTGTTAAGGTTAAACTAGAATCCACTTTTAAAAAAATCAATTTATCTGAAATGGGTTTGGTTAGCTCTTTAATTGGCGTGGAAGAAAGTATTTATTTTTGCTGTAGGGGAAATGAGTAGGTTTATGCATTTTAGATACATAGTTAATTAAATATGCTGTTGTGGGGCTATTTATCTCAGTCTTCAGATAACCTCAAGGTACTAAAAGCAAGGTAATAATACTGATGAAATATTCTTTGCCAAGCTTCAGTGTCTCATCTGCATTTCTGTTCCTCTTACCTTTTGCCCTTCCCTCATGGAGTAACTTACACAGACTAATTGGTGTAATTTTATGTGCCATCACATTGTGTTACCCTTCTGTCAGATCTCATGCAGATCAGGGTTGGGCCAGTTTAGGCTTTGAGCGGGAGGACTAGATGCTGCAGAAAATTGTGCTGGCAGTTTACTAGATCATGTCCCTCCCTCCAAGTCAGAATTATTCCACTGATGTTTGGGGTTGGTGCTCTGTTGGGGGGGCATGCTGCTCTGGTGGTAAGGCACACAGGATGTAAAGTTTTCAAGTGTCAGACTTGAGCTAACTCTAATCTGAGTAGCATGGGTGCCAGTAACAGTGAAACTGCTGCAGCATGAGCTTCAGTGCAGGCTGTGCAAGCCTGCCTGGGACCCTGGGTACATACTCAGGCTGCTTGCTCATGTTGCCACAGCTTCACTGCTATGGGTACCTGAACTAGCTAGATTAAAAATAAATTAACCTTCTATTGCCATGTAGACATACCCTAAGAGACTTAGAAGTCCGAGTCCCATTTTCAAAAGAGACTTAGGAACCTAAATCTCAATGAAATCCAGTAGGTCTTAGGCACCTAAGTAGCTTTTGAAAATGGAACTGTAGGCTTCCAAATTACTTGGGTGATTTTGAAAATTTTACCCAATACCAATTTCCTGATCACTTGTAACTGTTAAAGATACCCAGGGCACTTTCTGCGAGACTGTGAATAACAGGCCTGGTTGTCCTGGGCAAATTCCAGCTTTGGTTTAAAATGCTTATTTTAAACCCCACCCCATACCCCCATTTAATTTTTGGCTTCTAAATGCACCTAACACACAATCCCTAGACAATACATGTCAAGTATTTAAAAAATAATTGCACATGTGCACGTGAGTCAAATTTCTGATAGTGACTAGTGCTGAGTACTGACCTTCTGAAAATCAAGCTCCTTTAAGATATTTCAGGTTGGGCCTCCACAAAATTGAAGTATCCAAAATCATTCGTCACTAAAACCGATACATCTTAAAGTGCATGATAATACACATTTTACCCCACAGGCTGCTGCACTTCATTGTGGAATGAAGTGATCCCTGCATGTAGTTTGTATATCAGTTTGTAAAGTATTCTGGGATCCCTGAGAACAAAAGACAGGTATAAGGTGATTGACTCAAAATGATGATTTCTCAAGTTCTTTTTTTTTTTTTTTTTTTTAATGAACCCACTCAAGGGTTCTGATTAAATGGAGCTGTCATGGCCACGTCCTTTGTATATGTTGTGCAATGGAAACATAATTGCACCAACAAGGTCCATGTTACTTTAAAACACTTAATCCAGTGCAATTTGAAAAAAGAAAAAGCGGCTAGAATCACTTTGTCTTGGGCTTATTAATAAATGATCACTTTCTGCTTTTCTTTGTTACCTGCACTGTATGTTTATGTTCTCAGTTTCCAAATGCGAATATTGTTCTTAACTGCATATCCGGGCAGAATTTCATTGTCTTTCTTCAGACCCTTATTTAAAAATAAAACAGTTACGTGCATCCAAGTGTCACAACTAATTGCAAAGTATTTACATGACGTATTTAAGAGAGAAGACAGCTGCATGCAGACCGATTTGGAAATGCTGGTACAGGAGATAGCACTGTAATCATTTTGAGCACTATCAGTGCACATAAACTAGTTATTAATGTTTGCTGCCTACTGTGAGATAACATCAGGGGAAAATGCAAAGGTAGTTTTGTTGGGTCACTGTGTAACATTAAATAAAAAAAAATTAAACCATCTGTGTTTAAATTTTAATTCCTTTGCTTCTTTTCATTAAGAAATCCTGAAGGAGGTGGGTGTGTGGTTAGCTGTATTATCTGTGGTCAAGAGACTAGAACCGAATGTAACGTCATTTTGAACTGTAGTTCATTATTTTTGCATTGGTGTAAACTACTTGTGTGGGTGTTCTGTCATCTTTAGCCTTTTCTGTGAGCTTCGGCATTAACAAACTGAAAAATGTCTTTATTTTTGACCCTCTGATTCATGATTTGCAGCCTTGTGCTTCTCTAAGATGCATTTGTTCACTTGGAGGACTTTCAATATGTGAATATTCATTTATGCGTCAAATCTCAAATTCCTTGGTAAGGAACGATGACTGAAGCTTTTCAGTGCTGTAAAATGATGTACAAAATGAGTCATAAATCAGTCTAAGAATTCTTATTTTTAATCCTTCCTTCTATCACAGTTACTACAGAACATGTGTTCAACCTCCAACAGCCTTAGTGAGTGTTTTGTAAGGTAGCCAACACTTACTATGATGAGAGATTGATCTTGTGCCTGACGGAGTCTGAAGAATTGGCTCCTATCTGAAAAATGTATGTGCTGCTTAACGTAACTTGAGGATTCCCCATAGCGCTGGCGTTTCAGTGCATCATCTACTTCTATTAGAACACTGGAATTATCCAAAGGTCACAGCAAAGGCTCCTCATTTTGTGTGTTTGTTATTATGATCTCTGAAAGTGATCTATGGGTGTTTGTTACTGTGATCACCTGCTAGTTACATACCAGCAAATGCGCACACTGTGTCTTTAAATGCTACTTTATAAGAATGTGGTTTGATTTTCAGTTATCTGTAGCTACAGAACTTCTGTGGTTTAGTGAGCTGTAGAGAAAGATGAGAGAAGTTGATCTCCTGGTGTGTGCGCTGGGTTCTAGCTTCATTTGTTTAAACAAATGTATGCTCAGATGTACCTAAATCTTGTTTTGTCTTAAGCATGGAAAACAGTGGAGAAACTAAAGATAAACGGATTGGTTCAGGGTCTAACATGCCTCAAGCAGTTTGTGACAATACAACTTTTAAGTTTGAATGTGGCATAAATAGAGCAAATTTTTCTACTAGGATATGTATGTACATTCTAAGCACTCAGGAGAAAAGCTGCAAAAGGCAGGTGCTGGGTGGAGCTGAATGGATCAGGGAATTGGTAATGGGATCTGAAGCTTTATACTTCTAGGTCACTGGTTCAAGCCCAGTCTGGGTCAGTAGTAATTAAAAGGGTTTTTTTTTATAGTGTAATGGCTCTTCAGTGGCCTCTATAAAATGAGTTGGCAGTTTCTGTCTGGTTTCTAGTGGCAGAGTGTTGACACTGCACACACAGCAATGACATTAGCATTAAACAGTCTCTGCAGAGGGTCAAAAATGGGCATGGAGATTCCCCTCTTATCATTAGATATGACAACTACCGGGGGGGGGGGGGGTTACACCCATCTGTGGATAGGGATTTCCCCCCTGCATTACCATCAGTCTGGGACCTGGTGCTATAATTTTTCAAGTTAGTTCCTTCCCACAGATAATGCATTATTTTAAAATATCTAAGATCCCAATCCTCCAATAACCATTGGGCTCCTGTGCCCAGGCTGCAAATCATGCTCCATTCTAAGAACCAGAGGATCAAAGACAAAGATTTTCTTTTTCAGTTTGTTAATGTTAAAGCACACGGAAAAGGCTAAACGCCCACACCAGTGGTTTACACCAAGCATTCTGAAGTCAATGGGGCTGTGCCTGTGTGGAATTCATTGCAGGATCAGGGCCTTTGTCTTCTTTTGGTATCTGGTAAATACTTGTTAGTGTCTCAACTTTATAAGACACTTTATAAGGCTCCTCATTTTGTGTGTTTGTTATTATGATCCATTTCCTTGGCAGGAATATCCTGGAGAATCATAATGCCAAGTTGGTCTCACAGCTAACAAAGGGTTGCCCATTAAGGCCTCTGGGAATTGGGGATTGTTAATAATTTGTCAAGGAGATGTTCTCCTTTGGACTGCTTTCAAACACCATATGATGAAGGCTGTGTGGATGGTATAATTCTTAATAAGTACTACTCTGCTGTAACCTCTTGTTTAATCAATTCTTGTCCTATAGTAGACATTTAAAAATAAAACAAAAAAACAACCTAGTGTCTGATCCAGATGGCTAGTACTACAGTTATCGATGTGTTTCCTCTAAGCAGGTATGGTGATTTATGAGCATCGTTTAAACTTCTCCTGAAATTATTTTGCTTTGCAATAAATTGGTTACTTAAATATGATCACCACTCTGTACTTTAATCTGTGTGTATATGTACAAGAGGATGGGTCATTACTGGAAGGAGATGTCCTCTCTGCAATTAATCCTATAAAAGAGAGGTTTAATTTGTCAAGGGTATTGTGAAGATACATTTTTAAGAGACTTGAGCTCTTATTCATCTCTGTTGTAAGTGCCACAGCTGTATCCTTTGCATACCATTATGCTGCTGGATTAAGTCAGTCACACACTTACAGAATACTACCCCAAAAAGTCTCAAAGCAGCCATTCAGTGTATGTGAATAAGCATGCGTGTGCCTATGCATGCTTCATTAAGTAGTGGGTAAAAAGAGGTGTAGAAGAAAAGATGACTTTGATGTTCATCCGTGAGGGTCAAAAGTATCTCCAAGTGAACCAAGAAAGTAAGTTGCATGGAACATTTGGACCAAAATATGTTCATTTTCAATTGCAGAAACTGTAAGACATGTCTAGTTTGGGATGATAGCTGGGAAGATGCAGATTGGAGTTGTGAATCTAGTAAGTTCTCGCTATTCAGATCTTCTCTACCAGGCAGATGAAGATATGCAAAGCTGTGTGTATAGTGTTTTGCCCTAGGTTTGCCCCATCTTCCTAGCAATAACAACAGTAATCACAGCAGACTGGCGATTTCTAGCAAGTCCCAATAATTCATTGTAGATTTTCACTTTGCTTGTTTTTACAGTCATGCTGCTGACGTTGCATGAACAAATGACAGCATAGATCTACATGAGAGGTTGTGTAGTTTCATTGCTGTCATCTGCTTGTAGGTGCTTTTCCAAAGCTATTGTTTTTCTCTTCATGGCCTCAGACAAGTGAATCTCCTTGAGTTATTATGGAAAGTATCAATATTGATGACAAGCTTATTAGAACAATGTATTCAGGGTCATGGTGGATTCTCTATCGCTAGCAATTTTTAAATTAAGATTGGATGTTATTCTAAAAGATATGCTTTAGGAATTATTTTTGGGAAGTTCTCTGGCCTGTGTTATACAAGTCACACTAAATGATCACAATGGTGCCTTCTGGCATTGGAATCTGTGAGCAAATATTACCCTGTGAGAATTAATTGAGGTGCAATTAAGTGTCCTGTAGTCACAGCGCCTTTTGCTATGATCATATCAAATCTCACATGCTAAGTAACATCAGTTTTTAAATGGGAGACCTCCAAGGAGCACCTTATTACTGTGGATGGTACGATAAGTGGTATTCCTTGAGTGTTGGTTAATGGGACACAGTACTGCTGCAGTTGCCATCTTTTGGATGGGATGTAAAATCTTGGTCTTGACCGTTGTTGGTCTTGACCATGTTAATACATGTCTCATTGCAACTTTGAGAGTCTGAGCAAAATCCAGTTTGGGTTGAGGTTCCAGCTCCCCTGTCATACTTTGTCTTCAGCTATTGCATTGTGTTGCTGTGTGTTGTTAAACAACCACTCAGAGCTTCATCTTAGAGGTGGCTATATTTGTGTGGTGGGTAGGGTGACCATATGTCCCATTTTGGCCAAGACAGTCCCCCTTTTTGGGGGGCAAAACTGGGCGTTAATCATCAGTTGGCAAGAGCAAATCGGACAAATGCCGTTTCCAAAAAAAAAAAAGTTGGGCGTGCCCCCCTAGGGGTGTGTGGTGGGGGGGGGCTTGGGTGAGCAGTGGCGCCGTGGTGGGGATCCCTCGGGCCAGCCCAGCTCAGGGGGGAGAGTGGATGGGGTGACCCTCAGGCCAGACCCACTCGGGAGAGGGTCGGGAGGGCTGGGAAGGGGAATTCCTTTGGCCCAGCCCTGCATGGTGTCTCGTTTCCACTTTTGGAAATATGGTCACTCTAGTGGTGGGTGAAGTGAGCCCTATCCAATAGCACAAGGGTGTTGTAATGTTTAATTAATGTTTTGAGATCATTGCCTGGGTGGTGCTGTAGAGCTGTGTATGTTGACTTTTGTTATATAGCACAGCAAACCAATGGCAGAGACACGTGTATAACCTAGGAGTCTAGAATTCCAGTCTTTTCTGTAACAGTGAGAGAATGTTCTCTCCCTATCAATATAAACCCCATAGTATAATTTTAAATGGATGCACTTCTGTGTCTCTTGTCAGGAGCGATACATCTTGCACCCACAGTTTATCAAGTTTCACACCTCAAGACTGTGCCTGGTGCTTCTCCTGACAGAGAGAGGGAAGCACATCCATTGAGAGCTTCTTTTCCATTGTGATAATGTTAGACACTCTACATTAGGAAAAGTACACCAAAAGTGACACTGAAGTACTTGTATCAAACTGCTTGAGCCTATTTGTTTACATCCCGGTCTGCATAGCATCCCTATTCAGGCAAGTACATACTTAACTTAGGTCACTTGAAGTCAATGGGCAGCAAGCATGTGCTGAAGTGCATTCCCAAATTAGGGTCTCATTCAGTGATACTTTAGTGCTTCTAGAGAGAAGTCTGTAGTTCAGGTTATTAGTAATAATACAATCCCCTCAGTCAGTAAGGCATTCCCAAAGCTTGATCATTTGTATTAGTTATGGGAGTGTTACATTTTTCTAGTTACATGCGTTTGTTTCATTTGCTTTTAATTTATAATGTCTGTTTGAAAGTAATTTTTCCCATGGACTATCTCCTTTCCCCTTGTGGGAAACACTTTATTTTCTGTATGATTTGAATGGAGCTTTAAGCTGTTTTTTGCCTTACGACTAAACAGCTTTATGCGTGCACTAGCATACCAGCTGATGTCTATACTGTACTTTTGTGAAGCACAGCCATTCTAGTTGGCATGCTATATGTCTTAGCTACCAAAATGTCTACCCAAATGTTCATAGCCTTACTGATTAACAAATAGCATCTGCTTTATATGTATATAGTCACCTTCACCCTGTGTTTTAAGTCATAGATTCCTTTATCAGTTCTCATAGCATGAGGTTTGATATAATATTTCACTGTACTTAGATTCTAATCACTTAACTCGACAAATTAAGAGGAACATTAAGCCTATACAACTGCTTCACTGGGAGTTGAATGCTGTTCCAAATTCTCCAGATTACTTTTAACTTTTATTTCTCTTTTTTGAGGTTTCACTATGAGCTGCTTTGTGTCCAAGACCTGTGAAGAGCTTCAAAAGATTTCTTGCTACTGGAAAATTAGAGTATTCTCCATCTCCAATACTACTTAGTACTTCACAGCCTCTCCCCAGTTCAACCCTGCTGAGTCTGCTTCTCTCTGATTCTAAGGGAAGTTTGCATAGGCTTAATTCAAATTCTCCATGCCCTGTAGCTATTGAACTATAAGTCCTACATGGTAACTTTTATGAACATGGCAATCTTATGAGTCTAAAATCAAAATATTCCTACCATCAGAGCTGTTGGGTGGACATGTTACATGTTTTATTTCTGCCCAGTCCCTTGTATATTTATGGTTGTTCTTCGCTATGTTTAGTTTATATGATTGAGTTCTTTTAACGTAAACAAACAGTGTTTAGAAAGATAATGTTCCAAAGTGGACCACATGCTTTCCTCTTGCATGGTATTTTTGTTTGTTTACCCAGCATACTGTGTCTGTGGAACTGTGGTATTTAAAGAAAATACACATTATAAACTCCAGAGAATATTGATTTACGCAGCAATGTTAATGCTTAACAAATGGCCTTCCTGATCACAAGTAAACAGGGACTGAGGAATTTTAGAAGTCTGTTTTAATTTTGTATTTTCTTTAAAATTGATATATAAAATAGTATGGCTCTTTGTTCCATGTTGCCATATAATTTTTATGAGTGAGAGAGCTGAAGAACTGTGACTCAGTCTGGGGACTCAATTGTGAATTCTAGAATATCTTCAGTTTTGCCCACACAAATCGCTGAGAGAATTTGAGTTGCCCAGCTTATATAGCTGTTATTTACATTCACATGGCTAAATCACCATGCACCACTTTGAAAATTCAGCTTTATATCTTTCACATAGCTGAGAATAATTGACTAATCCAAGTTCATGATAAGCAGTGCTAAATGGTCTACAGTGGTTTTGGGTTACACAGATGCCTTAAACACTGAGGTCTGGTAAGGCTATAGCAAGTTGTAACTATACTAAACCAGCTGTCATAACTATACTAAACCAGTGGTATCGTTTTAGTATTGCTTAATACTCTGCTGTGGCTTTTAAAGTAAGCAAAGTGTTGCCAGAGAGGTGCCGGACCTGATTGGCAGCTGCATTTGGCTTGTGGACTGCTCCAGGCAGACAATTCTAGGGACCCTGCTTAAGAGACTCTTACAGTCCTGTCTGGAGATTCAGTATGCACTTCCCTAGAATGCCCACTGATGCACAGGAGGGAAAGGCTTTGGCCATGCCCCAGCTGTACCTCAAAGATGTGTAGCACTTCTTGTATCTCCCCCCTCCCCACATCTTGCACTCAAGGAGCAGGCAGAGGGAGCTTGGTTCCCAATAAACAAATGCACCAAAGAGGAGGAAAGATACCCAGGAAAGATGCAGAGTTCTAGCTCCTTAATTAAAGTGGCTGTACTTGTGTTAGTCATATGGAATACACCTCTTGGATTGTTGAATCCAGCCCCCCCCCCCCCGAATCTAGCAGGAAGGACACTACACTCCTTACTCCCGCAGTTTATCTAACATTTCCTTCAACAATTCCAGAAACACAACTACTTCATTAATGTTGTTTGGCAGAATGTCAGTGGTAGGTAAATCCTCTCTTAGACAAAACATAGCCTCTGATACACATCACATACGCAACCCACTAAAGTTTTGCAGAGGTTCAGGGGTGAAATCTTGACCCCATTGAAGTCACTGCCAAACCTTTTATTGACTTAATTGGGGTCAGGTTTTTGCCCCAGATGTCATATTAGCTAAATGTGTTGAGATTAGTCCATAACTTACGTGGAGCAGAGATTGTAATGAGGGAGGTGCAGTTAGAAGTCATACCATTTTCACAGAGACCTTTGGAGGCCTGAACTACTCATGTTTTGTCATGACCAGTGTGACGTATGTCCCAGTTGAGGATCATCTTCTCATATCTTTTTCCATAGCATCTTGTCTTTTGTCATAGTTACTTTTCCACTTTACAGAACAGATTGGAGGTAGTATGGGGGAGTACTCCTGGAACATGAATCCTCACTACTCCCCTGTGAGGGAGGTAAGCATACTTAGATTGGAAGCTCTTTGGAGCAGGGACTATATTTTCGTTCTGTGTTTGTGCCGCACCTAGTAAAATTGGGTCCTGGTCTGTGATTGGGGCTCCCAGATGCTATGATGATACAAATAATAAATAATTATTATTCTGTTCAATTTACAGATGGGGAAACAGGGGCAAAGAAGTGTTAAGTGACTTGTCCAAGGAAATACAGAAAATCTGTAGCAGAGCTGAGTATTTGTTATTTGACACATTCTGTTATAACCCTTAAACCACCCCATCCCCTACAGAATATAATATACCTTATATCCAGCTTGAAAAGTTATAGATAATGACATTTTAGAGCTAATATTTGAAAACTTACACATCTGTGTCTAACAGACCCCATTTTAGCTGCCATCCAGGTTTGAATATGGAACCTGGAGAGCTAAAAGCATGAGCTTCTACCACTTGAATAAACAAAAGATGGGGTTTTCCAAAGCACCTAGTTGGCAGGTGTAGCAGAATCATTCACATCTTACGTGGGCCAGCCACTAGAGGAGAATAAAGACGCACTTATTTCTAGTATGAGTTACATGTGCATTTTCTGTGTAAGAACTGATGTCATCCCAAGCACATAAAGTAAAGTGTTTCCCCATATCCCCTACCTTGCCTTGCCAGTCACTCTGTAAAACTGCAGGCAGGTTGAGACTGCAATGCCATGAGCCAGTTTAATAGTGATGCAAATAATAATACACTGTGCTTCTACAGGGCCAAAGGAAAGTCTTCACAACATCCACTGTGAGGTAGGTAAGAGGGAATCTTTTCACCCATCGCTGAAATGCAGCCACCTCTGTGGTAGAATCTAGAAGCTGTCTTCAAGGCATAAAGCAATGCTACATGATATGAGAGGATGTGAAGAACAAATTCAAACTGCCCCCAGTATTTTGGCATAAGTACATTGCCTGACTTGGAGTTTTCTTATGCTTTCACAGAAAATGGCAAATGAGAAGCGCCTAATGGTCAGGCTATCAGTTTTGCATCCTCTTCAAAGGTCTAAGTGTGAAGACAGTGGATTAGTGCCAACTCACTCACTAAGCCACCACTATCACTTCCTGCAGCACGTAGGCATCCCACAGAGCTCTCACAGCCAAGTAACATTTCAGCTTGGCACTGCTTCTTTTAAGCTCTGACAGAATCATAGCCTGACATGGTATGGTTTGCAGGAGAAGTTGCTGTTTAATTAGTGAACTGTAGAGCTGTCCAAGAGTTCATAGTTAACACAAAAGATAAATTAACCAGGGTGTAATGCAGTGACAGTCCCTAGGGGTACCCTGGGTTGTGAGGCACCTCATCACCACCTGTCTGTAGCAATGTCTTCAATGGAGCTAAGATTTTGCTCCAGGTTTATAGCACCAACATTTTTGTCAATGCGTTATTCAAGATAGTTACACTCCATTATTTTAAAATATGCAGGCATCCTTGAGAGTGGAGCATTTGGGCAATATAAAGAAGTAGCAGAGGAATTTGGCTCTTCGTAAGGGAGAGTGATCAAGTCGGAAGCTCAGGTAGTAGAGCAGAGAGAGGAATGTGGGTGTATTTGATGTCTTGTCTTTGCAAAGCTTTATATACTGCATATCGGCCTTGCTGTATTGCAGTTCTCCTGCACGTGCTGTGTGCCCAGAGTAAGTGTTTTGTGTTATGCTTTGGGAGGTAAGATGAGTGCTGAGCAGCATTAACTCCTTATGCCGCTTGTGAGATACGGTGCTAGAGCAAAGCGCTCAGAGCAGTGACTTTGAAACACAAAACTAATTTTTTTTTTCAGATAATTTTATTTTCTTTGTGTTTCTTAGGCTCCTATCCACGGAATCTGTCTTCTACCCTTGTGTTTTTGTAACATTGTAATGTTTGTTGCTGTTCAGTTCTTTTAGATCATCTCTTCCCCATCTTCCCCCTTTAATTTCTGCTAGCACCTTAAAAATGATGTCTTTGTTTGGCTTTACATCTGCAAATGTTAACATATCCTTATCACATCAGAAATGTTGGTTTAGCATGTGTCCAGCTGCCCATCTGTATATTTCAAGCCAGCAGTTTTGCTGTGTGAGTAGGTTGCTCTTTCAAAGTATGCTAAATAGACCCATGCTGATTTTCACAGTAGGTCAGCCTGCAGCTTGTATGTATGAAAGCATTAGCTCAGCAAATAAAGATGGTCAACCAGCAAGATGTAGGTTTGCACATTCATACAGTATTTATGCTGT
Organism: Trachemys scripta elegans; assembly: GCF_013100865.1. Taxonomy (NCBI): domain Eukaryota; kingdom Metazoa; phylum Chordata; order Testudines; family Emydidae; genus Trachemys; species Trachemys scripta. Next base: position 83,858,017 of record NC_048301.1, read on the forward strand.
TAAGTGACATGGAAAACAAATCCACATAAGCCAAATTTGCCTTTAACAAAGATGATTTGCCAGTCTCTCAAACTAATCGCAGTTTGCCAACCACTAGGATGAAGAATTAAAATGTATCAACCCAGCTGTACTAGGAAGAAGAGATCTAAAAATACAATAGCCACTAGAATTATTATAGTTACTTGCATCATCTACACAGTATAAAATTATATAAATAAATGGCTTTGTATAATTTATGGCGATGTCTACTTTAAGCTTCTATGTATTGATTAACACATTTCAGAATCTGCTGTATGCAGAAATTTCTTAAACAGAATAGAATTTAAACAGTTTAATAAGAGAAGTTGGCATTGATCAGTCCAGTTACATTTATAAAACAAATATGTCCCTGTAGGTATTGATAGAATGTGATGAAGCTCTTAAAGGTGCTTCATAGCTCAATAAATAGGTATAATTTGATGATGACTTATTTTCACACAATCTTGCAAATTCCAAATAAAATTGTCGTAATGGTATTATTATAAGCTTCTTTCACAGAATATGTTAGTGGAAAGGAAAAATAAGATAACCAATGAGGAAAGATTAATAAAGATTCAGCTTTCAGGTTGCAAACATTAAGTACCAAATGGTTAACGTATATAGAGATGAGCAAATAATAGAAAGAGTACACTTTTTTTATATAATCTCTGCTGCAGCACAGGAAAATGGAATCTGTTTTCTTTACATAGAACAGTACAACAAGCCAACATAGGCTACGTTAAATATTATTGATGCTAATGTTGTTAGGGCTAGATTCCAGGAGAAGGCCTATGGACAAAGGACCTTGAGCTAGAGATTGCTGCTTTGTGTCACTTAATGTTAGAAAAATCATGCATTTTATATTTAAAAATAAATAATTGTTGTTCTCTGTGAAAGGGATAATTAAGAATTATCATATGGTTACTTCTGAGTCCCACTGTGAGGCTGTATTTGAAGTGTGTGTTTCTGCCTCCTGCTTCTTCCGTTTAAGTATGGCAAGTATAACTTGTTTCCTAGCAGCTGGATTTATGTCATTGGCATCTCAGCAGGGTGGCTTATTCAACGAGTCATTACATTGTTTGTATTAAACCTCTTAGATGTTTATGGATTTCTTTTGTCTGAATATTCTTCAGAATAACTGAGTGTTTCTACAGCAAGTAAGGAAACCAGAATGATATGGATGTTCTCTTTGTCTTGATACATGCCATAGCTGCCATTAACAGCATATATGCTGATCAGTTGAACTGTGACGGGTTGGATCACAGAAACCCACTTGGGGCTGTTAACTGATGTGCCAAGACTACTTCTGCCCCTGCCTTCCCTGCCAGCTTGGGACTCCAGAACCCTGCCTGGTTGTCGCAGACACACTTGCTGGCCACAAACATAGACCCAGGTCTGAACCACGTCCCACAAATTGCAAGTTTAACTAAAAGCCACCTAAGTGGTGTTCCTGTCTTTAACACTCAGATGCCCAACTTCCAATGGGGTCCAAACTCCAAATAAATCCGTTGTACCCTGTATAAAACTTATACAGGGTAAACTCATAAATTGTTCACTCTATATAACACTGATAGAGAGAGATGCACAGCAGTTTGCACCCCCCCAAGTATTAATACATACTCTGAGTTAATAAGTAAAAAGTGATTGTATTAAATACAAAAAGTAGGATTTAAGTGGTTCCAAGTGATAACAGCCAGAACAAAGTGAATTACAAGCAAAATAAAATAAAACACACAAGCCTATGCCTAATACAGTAAGAAGACTGAATAAAGATAAAACCTCACCCTCAGCGGGTTCCAGTAAGTTTCCTTTTACAGACTAGTCTCCTCCTGGTCTGGGTCCAGCAATCACTCACACCCCCTGTGGTTACTGTTCTTTGTTCCAGTTTCCTTCAGGTATCCTTTGGGGGCTGGAGAGGCTATCTCTTGAGCCAGCTGAAGACCAAAATGAAGGGGTCTCCCAGGGGTTTAAATAGACTTTCTCTTGTTGGTGGATACCCCCCTCCACCTGTATAGAATCCCAGCTACAAGATGGAGTTTTGGAGTCACATGGCCAAGTCACATGTCCATGGATGACTCAGAACTTACAGGTAGCAGCCATTGTTCACATGCTACCTTGAACGTCCTCAGGCAGACTTCTTATGTGGATTGGAGCCTTCCAAGATTCATTGTCCGTTAAGTGTTTCTTGATTGGGCACTTAACTTGCACATTCCCTTCTAAAGAAGCTGACCAAATGCCTTACTAAGGTTACTTAAAATCAAAAAAGTATACAGCCAATATTCATAACTTCAAATACAACAATGACACATGCCTACAAATAGGATGAATATATTCAGTAGCTCATAACCTTTACATAGATTCTTACATGGCATATGTATCATAAAACATATTCCAGTTATGTCTTATGTACATTCATAAGCATATTCCCATAAAGCATTATGGGGTGCAATGTCACACAGTACAGCCCACTGTCCTCCCACCTCACAATCTTCACCTATCACTTTCGGCCAGAGGAGGGTAGGGCACAACTCATTGCAGACTGCGTCAGCTGGCAGTGGGGCATAAGGTTGGTGGTAGGGTGATGGCACTTGAACAAAACGAAGCATTCCCACCAGGGGTGGAATATGCTGACTCCATAGTGTTATTCCCACAGAACCAAGGAAATGATGTCTCAGATCCCTGGAATGGCAGTGTTTTACTGCCACTAGCCCACTTGTCCAGTCGGTGCTGTAGTGTCTTTAACAGATTTCAGGAATACTTTGCTAAGGTTTCAGAGTGGTAGCCATGTTTGTCTGTATCAGCAAAAAGAACGAGGATGCATGCATGCATCCGATGAAGTGGGTGTTAGCCCACAAAAGCTTATGCCCAAATAAATGTTAGTCTCTAAGGTGCCACAAATACTCCTCGTTCTTTTTACTAAGGTTGAGAGTCCCACTGTAACAAACAATACTAAGCAAACCTCAAAGCAAAGAGCACAATACTACAGCTTTATTTTCAAACAGCGTGATGAGCCCTGTAGATTTGTGCACTAGAACTAATATTGAATCTGAAAGCTTATGCAGCTGAGTACAGGAGGAGCCTAACTGACTGTCAGCTTTAGTTTATCATTCATAGTATATTTCTATATTCATCTAGTAAAGATCAGAATGTCTGAAAGCCAGGGGGCTCACTTTAAATCAGTCTGGGTGTTCATGACTGTTTTGAAAAATATGCTTTGTATAGAAAAGCTTTTTCTCAGCACGCAATGTGGGTTGGTGCCAACCATTGAATTAGGGGAGTCTCTCTAAGTATGGTCTCACTATCAAAGAAGTTAGAGAGTCTTGACACTGCAGTTGTAAGTGTGATTGAAGCTCAGGTAGGCGTACCTGTGCTAACTTTAGTCTAGTTTGCACAGCTAAAAATAGGAGGAAGATGTGGCGGTGCAGAGCTTGGCGTGGACAAGCAACACAAGTAGGTACCAGGGTTCTGGGCAGACTTGTACAGCCAATGCTGAAACCTGTTCCATTGCATCTTCACTGCTGTTTTCACCCATGCTAGCTAGATTACAGCTAAAGCAGGTATGCCTGCCCAAGCTGCAGTCATACCTCTGATTGCAATGTAGATGGACCCTGAAGAAGAGCCTGTGAATATGTCTAAAAGGTACTGGCCAAATAAAACTACAAATTCCCTTTGATGGTATTTGAGGGGAGGTGGGAGTGGGGGTTAATTTGTTTTCTGCAAACATTGGTATGAGTGGCTTTTGTTCACAAGAATGTTTGCTGAACTCTACAAATGGCTCTGCCACAGACTTTGGGTGAATCTCTTAATCTGTCTATGCTTCAATTCCCCATTGGTGAAATGGAGAGGATACTTCCTTTTTCCTATCCTTTATCTGTCTGTTTAGACTGTAAGATCTTTGAGGCAGGGAACGTCTCTTAGGCCTAGTCTTCACTTACCGGCTGCTCCGGAGGCACGCCATCGATGTTCTGGGATCGATTTATCGCGTCTGGTTAAGACGCGATAAATCGATCCCGGAAGTGCTCACAATCGACGCCGGTACTCCAGCTCGCCGAGAGGAGTACGCGGCGTCGACGGGGGGAGACTTCCGGCCGCGTCTGGACCGCGGTAAGTCCGGAGTAAGGTACTTCGAATTCAGCTACGTTATTAACGTAGCTGAATTTGCGTACCTTAGTCCGAAGTCCGGACTAAGTGTAGACCAGCCCTTACTCTATATATGTACAACAACTAGCACAATGGGGCTCCAATCTTCGTTGGGGCCTTTACATGCTAAAGTAATACCAATGAAAGGGCTGGTCAAAACTGTTTTTAGATGTAAAATTTGGTTTTCAAATAGATATTTTTCAGTGTTCTTTGCCACTTTTGTTACTGTTGCTTTGGTTGGGCTCAAAACAGATTCAGTGTCAGAACATTGTTTCAATAATGCTGAAAACTATTTTGATTATATCATTCCATTTATTTTTCCTAAGTTTTATATTGTATTAAAATATCAGTTCAAATATTTAATATTTTATAGCCTTTAAAATATATTATAATGTTTCAGTATTATTGAAATGTTTATAGATCAGATACTTTGGAATTTCCATTCTATGATAAATTTAAAATTTTCAACTTTTCCAATTCAGGACAAACAAATTTCAAAATGCTGGAATTCCTGCAGAATGGAAATTGTTTTCTGACCAGCTCTAAGAGCAAGGTTCTTCAGGAGGGTGTTTTGAAATGAGTGTGGACTGGAGGAAGATGAAAGAGGATGAGGAGAGACATGATAGCAGAGATGTCACTGCCAGTTGGCAGTGAAGGAGTTATGTGGAAACCTGATGATGAATGTTACAGCTACAGGGCTAGCAGCAACTTTGTCCCATTTCTGATTTCTCTGAGTGAACCTGGTAGCACTACCCCTTTTATACCAACCACTATTATCCTGAAGGCCCTATGTGGTCTCAGCATCCATTTTTCTTCCCTTTGGGACCCTGTGACCACTAATACAGTGACCAGCAGCCTTCTTCAAGCCCAAGTATATTTATTAGCAATTGGAACAAAGCATTCAAGAAAAAAAGAATTTTAAGACAAGAAGTACTCCACATATGTGCCTGACGCCCCATAATGGCAACCTAAGTAAGCTATCTTCTTCAGTCACCCCATGGATTCATGTGTCTGAGTGTCTTTCATCTGGTTCTCCCCTTACACCTCCAAGAGAGTGTGCTTCTAAATGCTACAAGTTTTCTTTGTTTCTGAGAGAATACTTATTACTGCATTGGTGGATTTTATGCCTTTCCTGGTAAAACCAGTTTGACAGGCTGGCAGGAGACTGAGCCAGAATTGTCAGAATAAATATTTGTGGCATTGACTCTTAATATCTCTTAAGTGGAATATGATAGGTGAGCAGCTTGATCCATCTCCTCCTCTTTTCTGCCTGCCCCATCAGACAGACCCTCATCTAGAAGCATTTAAACCAAAATGTTCATTCAGAAAACACCAGGCCAACACACAATATTAACAAATTATTATAGAGCAGCTCTGTTCATCACTGTGAGAATGAGACACTTGAATGTGATGCACAAGAAAAGGGGAAGCCATTTACGAGAGAGGGACAGTGCAGCTGGGTCCATACTATTTTCACGGGACGGGGGGGGGGGGTACTATAACAGAAGCAGGAGGAAAGGCAGGCCTCATTTGTTGGGCTCTTTTTGCACCCTTCTTCCCCCTTTTCTCCTGTGAAAAATGTGAGAGCCCTGCCTGCTCCCTTCCTATTGAAAATTGACTATTGTCTCCTTCTCAGAGGCCTCTCTCTGCGCCTTGGAAGGAAAGGGAGCAAAGTGCGCAGAGCTGTTGGAGGAAGGTCTCCTCCTTCCCTCACCTCCCAGCTACTTTCTGTCCTGTGAACTGTCGGCTGACTATGCAGTGAAAGGCAATAGGGAGCCAGAATCCTCTGTGATACAGGATATGCTGCCTAATGTGATACAGTGGAGAGTTCCGATTATAGAGCAGTTACTGTAAATTCCTATTGGACAGGATGCACCCCTTCTGTAACCATTAGGGATGACCATGCTCTATTGATTGTATTTCCAGTAATAGTGAGTAAACTGAAATGCCAAATATTAAACACATCTGCTTCATTCATCATGCACTGGGGATAATCCCTTCAAAATTGACCATGATTGTTGCTAAAGGTTGGTGCTTAAGCCATAGTTCTTGACCTCCACTTGGGCATTAAGGGCCAGTTTTTTAAAGATATTTAGATGCCTAAAGATGCAGATAGGCATCAAGTAGGATTTTCAAAAAAAATTTCAGTTAAATCAGTTGGAGTTAGTCACCTTTGGAAAATCCCAGTAGGCATATGACTATATTTTAGGTGCCTAAATACCTTGAAAAATCTAGGCCCAACTATCTAGAGAATAACTGCTGCTGCTGTCTGTTTTCTAGAGTTTCTGTATTGCAGCTAAAGACTTTAATGCTGAAGACAATATGTTGCTGGATTTCTGTGATAACTTGAAGGCAAAATTCTATTCTTTGCCTTGCGTGCTTTTCCTACTCAGTAGTACAGTCATGTTGTAGACATGCATTAACTATATTGGAAAATGCAATATTGCACAGAACATATTGATTATACAGCAGAAATTATTAGCTTACAATTGTTTTAGCTGAAACAAAAATCTGCTGGTTACGGAAGCTAATATAGAATCATAAAATATTAATATAAATAACAAGGTAAAATAATGTATTCTTATGTAACATTAGAGTTGTTTTTAATTTAATTGAATTAACAAAATCACTCTTTGTTTCTTGACCTTGTTTAATAAATCAGGTTTCTCATTTCTCTGGCAGCCAGTGATGATGTAGTTGATTATTTGTTTCAGAGAAGGTTTTGATAGGTCACATTTAAAATGTATCCTTCATGGCTCAGCAATCAAGGTATAATTGAGCTTTAAATAATACAGTCAAACATGTCAATCCTAACAAGTTCCTTGAAAAGAAAAATCTGTTAACCTTTTCTTAAGGCTGGGGCTTCCCATACTGTAATCTCTCTGCAGGATTGTAAAGCAGACGTTTGACCATATCTGTCAGGGTGCCACAACTGACTTTTATACCAGTTGTCTATATGCAACATTGGTTTAAAACCTTCTGCCAACAATGTAGGTTCACCTTTGACATGGTAGCAGGTCAGCACATTGTAGTATCTCTGTGTGGTACAGTGGCTCAGAAGGAAAAGGCATAAGGGAGGATGCTGTGCTTTTACCATTGGATGTATAATGTACTCCTGAATTGCCAGTGGACTTTCTGAAAATGTAATACTGTTTGCAGTGTACAGACTGAGAAACAGAGACAATAGGAAGACAACAGACCTCAGACTTTTCTTTCTTTACACTCTAAAAATATCTCTTTATAGTACAGAATGTTTGGAGATTCCTTTTTTAAATTAGGGAATGATTCCTGAATGTTAAAGATATTCAAACTTCAGTATATCAGGTGTCAGTCAGTTTTTGCCTACACCAGTGAGGCTGATTCCACAGTGAAATGAATGAATCGACTTTACTTTTCCCCTTTGCTGAAGTAGTTTCAAAAAATCTTCTTTCTCATCATTATTAAGAAAAATGCTCCAACATCATGAGCATCACAAGTGTAACTCTTATTGTAAGGTCCCAGCAGGATATAAACTCCCACCAAGCAGAGAATAGTGCCACTGGTAAAATGAGCAAATGTCCTTGCCTCTGGAATCAGCAACTCTTTTGAAGGGTATTATTCTTTTACTCATTTGCTAAACTTGTCATCCACTTTAAGTGGAAGTTGGAGTGAAAAATGTACATATATTTCTTAACATACTTTTCAAAGCATTCCTACTTCACTATGTGTGGATTGGAGATCTAAATCTGCTGCAATTTCACTGAATCTTTCTACTTCTCATTTAACCATTCTTAAGTTTATATGCTGGTCAAAGTGGATACCTCTACATATAGAAATAAGTGGTGTGTGAGCCAAGGAAAAAGAAATGTCCTGATTGGCCTGAATATTAACCTTCTTCAGGAATTCAACTGTTTCTTAAGAGTAGTCAGAAAATATTTGACACCTGTATATTGAGGAACATAGGTGCCAGATTGGGTATGGAATAGATAGATATAGAAAAGAAGTGGGTTAGGTGTTTACAGGGTTATTGGTTAGAGTGAGATTTCCAAGTTTCACAAGCACATTCCAGTCAATTGGTGCTTGAATCATGTGACCTATGTGACAGGCCTAGTAGAAATAAATTGAGGAAGGCCCTCTGTTCCCTTTTCTCCTTTGCTGCCCACAATTTCTTGCCCATCTGAGTTACCTCTCTTAACTTTAAAATGGCTAATAGGATATCTGTACCCAAATAATGCCAATTAGCTCCTAAATACCAGGACCAATCTCTCATAGTCATTGGAGTGTGCCAGGTGACATTTTGGAGACTGAACTAAGGGACAAAAACCTGTAGTCAGAGCAATCTGTTATTAGCAAGGCTGATACTTTAAACAAGACACACATTCTCCCTCTCCTCTACCTATAATATTTAATTGTTTTTATGTGTATACATGCATCCTCAGCTACTTAAGTGACCTGCCTTACTCCTTGAAGTAGTTAAGTGTGAGAGACTATAATACGCTAGCAAATTATTTTTTCATTGTACAGTACTGGTGGGCTGACAGAAAAGAGAAACTTTGTAGAAGATCTCTCCACCATGCTTCAGAGTTCAGGATTCTAATGGTATGTCTACACTGTCTAGGTTACCGCACGGCAGCGTGTGACGTGGGCAGTGTAGTCATGCTTTATCGCCGGGGAGAGCTCTCCCAGTGATTTAAAAAAAAACCCCACCCCGAATGAGGGGTGGTAGCTTTATTGCTGGGAGCACAACTCCCGGTGATAAAGCGCTGTCTATACTGGTGCTTTTCAGATCTAAAACTTTTGTCGCTCGGGATGTTTTTTCACACCCCTGAACAGCTAAAATTTTAGCGCTGAAAGTGGCAGTGTAGACACAGCCTAAGATTCACTCTGCTGCCAGCCCATCATGCAGAGCAAGGATAATGAGTGAAGCTTGATTGCAGTTCTTATCCTCTTTCTTTTACTCCTGGGATATTGAATATATCTTCTAATAGAACACCTACAACAAAACAAATCTCTGATTCAGTTCTCATCATGTATTTATCCATTCTACTTTAGTATGTGTGAGAAAAATTCAGTGAAGCCTGTGATTTCCACCTATTGTATATCTTCCCAGGATATCTCAGCTGAATGTTAGGATGATCATTATGTAGAGTCAGCTATCACCATACAAATCCACTACTTTTTATAAAACAGAAAGTATGAGGTTCCTGACCTAAGTCAGTGAGGATTTCATGGAATAACACAGCACACTCAGAACAGTGTATCCATTTTAAAGTTGAAATGTGCCACTGTGAATAAACAGAGTAGAAGGTTTCAATTTTTAATAGCCGAACTTGAAATGATGCCTGCAGCCATGCCACTCTGGGCTTTGATCTTGCCAGATTTAGCAAGCTGAACAGACTCAGAACTGCTTTGTATATGGATGGAGACCACCAAGGAATATCCAGCTGCTACAGCTAGTAATGTAGGTGATTTTAACAAATACCCCTTTTCCCTTGAATGGGAATGGAACCAGTGCCCCAACTTAGTAGTAAAGGTCCCTGTTGCTAGAGGTGCCATCTGTTAGATAAAATGAAACTGGTGATGGTTCGTGATCATTAAAGATTATGGCACTTTTTATATAAGAACAGGGAACTAATGCTATCCTGGCTAGATTTCAGTGTGGATAATTACATTTTGCTTATCTAAAAATCTTCTGCAGTTTCCACTGGTTATGGCATTTCTCTTCCCTTAGTGTTCTGAACTGCAGAATGTTGTTGCTGAAAACTGTTACACAGCTACTGAATTCACTTCAGAAATGGCTTCATTTTACATATGCAGTTTGCAAAAGGAGTTAACAGTGAACTAGTCCCCTTGAGGGGTGAAACTAGTCAGCTTTAAAATTTTACAGTAATTGAATAACATCAATATAGCTAAACTGATAGTGAGAGTCCACACTGCAGTGCATGCACTTGTTTAAGATAACTTATGTGAAGCACCGTGACTGCACAGCACTGTTTTGGTATAGGTGCATTATATTCTGGGTGGGTATCCCAGGGTGCCAAGTACTGCGACAAGAGTCTGTGCATTCTGGGTGATTTTCAGGAACATGTTAGCGTTCATAATTTGTACTTGTAATGAGCTCTGGTCATACATAGGTGCTTGTGAGTGTGTGCCAGCAAAATTTAAAGACAGCGGGGACATCTGGTCCAGATGACTTCAAAATTTCATAGCAGTAGGGTGCACACAGGAAATCTGAGAGAAGACCACTTCAGGTGTGAACTGATGCAGTTTGGGGTAGTAGTGGGAGGACTACATGACGTGTGGGGTAGTATTATCAGAAAGGTGAAGCATCCATCTGGACCTTGCACCTGTATAACTCCCACTGGGAAAAAAAAATGAAGTTGATTCCAAAGCAATTTAGTGATTTCATTTTAAGTGGTGAGACAAACTGGTATAAAATGATTTGTGCCTAGACTCGAGGCAATTTCTGCTGCCCTCCACTGAGAACAAGAAACTCAGCACATCATCATCCGATCTCTAGCTATACCCATCAGAGCCTGGCTTCAACATGGAAGGGGTCAGTTAATGCTTGAAGTTAGCATGCCAGCTTCTTTGAAACTAAGCGATAGCTTAGGGAAGTACAGACTCAGATAATTTTAGGTGTATGTCTGAGGACAGACAAGTGTTCCCATAGGACAAGTACTAAACAAATAAATACAACTAAAATAAAAATCTTCCTTCTTCTTCGAGTGCTTGCTCATATCCATTCCATTAGGTGTGCGCGCGCCGCGTGCACGATCGTCGGAGAATTTTCTACCCTAGCAACACCGGCGGGTCGGCTGTGGAGCCCCCTAGAGTGGCGCCTTCATGGCGCTGAATATATACCCCAGCCGACCCGGCGCCCCCTCAGTTCCTTCTTACCGCCCCTGACGGTCGTTGGAACTGTGGAGCGCGGCGTAGCTGTTCTCCACTCTCCCTAGCTTATCCAGTTATTCATAGTTATAGTTATAGTTCTAGTTGTTTATAGTTAAATAGTTGGTTATTCACTTGTTTATAGTTGTTATATAGTTGAAGGGGATTAAAGGGGGTATCTCCCCCTTTTTTCCCCCGGCCGCGTGGCCGGGCTCATGCCCAAGGCTCCCGGCTTCAAACAGTGCGCCTCCTGCGCTAAGCCTATGCCTACAAGCGACCCGCACGACTCGTGTCTGAAGTGCCTGGGAGAGTCCCATCAAACAGATAAGTGCAAGATCTGTAAGGCCTTCAAACCGAGGACCAAGAAGGAGCGGGACTTTCGACTCCGGCAACTCCTTATGGAGGCGGCACTTAGCCCGGACGCTCCATCGGCGCGTCAGGCCCCGGCACCTAGCACCTCGGTGCGCAGTGCCCCGGCGGCACCGACCATGCCGACCACGTCGGACAAGCCTCCACGGCACCGGACTTCATCGGCACCGCACTCACAGCAAGTGCCTCGGCGCCGTTCGTTATCCCCGGGACATAAAAAATCCCACAAGGCGGGGACTCAGTGCCGAAGACGCCGGCTCCCCCAGTGCCGGGGGTAGAGCCGCGTCCATCTGTGGAGCACCGAAAACAGGTGCCTCCAGCACCGTCGACTCCGGCTCCGAGGCCGTTGAGTCCGGTGCAGACAGAGTCACCACCAAGACCGGCGGTGATACAGTGCCTCCCGTCGGCGACGGCGAGAGACTTGATCGCCCTCACGGAGCCGGCACCGCCCCAACCACCGGCACCGTCGGCACCGTTGACTCGCCCGGTCCAATCAAGGGGAAAACCTGCCTTGATGCGCCCTCCATCGCAGGGGCTGGAACCACGGCACCGGTCCAGGTCCCGAAGCAGGTCCCCATGCCGCTCGCAGTCCCGGCGCCGGATATCACCTCGGCACCGGTCGTACTCGCGGCCAAGATCATCGCGGCACCGCTCTACATCTCGGCACCGTTATGATCGTCGGCACCGATCAACGTCCAGACGTAGCTCTCGGCACCGGTACGATCGACGTTCGACGTCGAGAGGCCGCTCCCGGCACCGGGCCTACTCCAGGTCATCGTCTCGATCCAGGTCCGACTCCCGGCACCGGCGAGGTCATCGGCACCGATCGCGATCTCGGCACCGATCGCCGGCACCGCGTAGAGATAAATCATCTCTAGACCGGCACCGTACGGCACCGTATCCCACGGGATTCGTCTCGGCGCAGTCGGCACCGCCATGGCCATCGAGATCGGTGTCTCGCTCCTCTGAGGACTTGTCAAGATCGGCATACCCCCCTCAGGGGCAAACCGGGGAGCAAGATTTAGGCCATTGGCAAGAGGGAGCAGAGGACCCTGACCATGGCCCATCTCACTGGTCGTTCTGGACCCCGTGGGCATACCACCAGGCGCAAGGGGCTCTAACAACCTCTCGCTCGGGTCACTCTGATGCAAGAGCCCCAGAGTCCACCATCTCTCGCCCTCCTCCAGGGGGCATGGAGGCCTCTGTGTCTGCACCACCTGACATCCCAGACCCAAGGGCAGGTGATGCTCCGACCCAGGAACAGGGAGACCAGGATCCTCCCTTGGATCCCCTACCACCAGAGGCATCTTCCTCTTCCTCTCCGGATGAGGCAGTGGCGGGCACGTCGTGCACAGGTCCACCCCCAATAGATCTTCGGGCTCATCAGGACCTGTTACGTAGGATGGCCCGTAACATGGACCTACAGACGGAGGAGATAGTGGAGGTGCAGGACCCCATTGTAAATATCCTCGCGGCGGATGTCCCATCAAGAGTGGCGTTGCCCCTGATCCGCACGATCCAGGCGAATGCAACTACGATATGGCAAACCCCTGCCTCTATCCCACCTACAGCGAGAGGGGTCGAAAGAAAGTACTTTGTCCCCTCCAAAGACTACGAGTACTTGTATACCCATCCCCAGCCGTGTTCACTGGTGGTGTCATCAGTGAATGCAAGGGAGCGCCACGGTCAACAAGCCGCAGCGCCCAAATCAAAGGAGGCTAAGCGACTTGATTTGTTTGGCCGTAAAGTTTATTCAGCTGGAGGGCTGCAACTTAGAGCGGCTAACCAGCAGGCGCTCCTGAGCCGCTACAACTTTAATTCCTGGAACTCTATGGGGAAGTTCAAGGAATTGGTTCCCCAAGAGTCCAGGGAAGAGTTTGGGGCATTGGTTGAGGAGGGTAAGAAGGTGGCTCGGACCTCCTTACAGGCCTCCCTGGACATAGCGGACTCGGCCGCGAGAACCCTGGCCGCAGGTATCGCTATGCGAAGGACTTCCTGGCTCCAAGTTTCCGGTTTGCCCCCCGAGTTACAGCAAACCCTGCAGGATTTGCCCTGTGACGGACAGGGGTTGTTCTCGGAAAAGACGGACTCTCGATTGCAGAGCCTCAAGGACTCCAGGACAATCATGCGCTCCCTGGGGATGCATGTCGCGGGTCCCCAGCGCAGACCATTCAGGCCCCAGCCTCAACGTTTTTACCCCCCCCACCTCGTCAGAGACAGGACCCTGCCAGAAGGCGAGGGCGAGGTGGTAGGAGAAGATGGGCTGGCCCTCAACCCGGTCAGAACCAGGGGCCACCAAGGCCACCTTCAGGTCCTAGACAGAACTTTTGAAGGTGCGGTCGAGGACGGGGCCCCAGTCATCCCCCAGGATCCAGCCCCCTCCTTTCGAGATCGCCTCTCCCACTTCCACCGTGTTTGGTCCCTTATAACTTCGGACCATTGGGTCCTTCGCACGGTGGAGAGGGGATACGCTATCCAGTTTTCTTCTATCCCTCCCTCCCACCCCCCTTCCCCGTCCCTCTTCAGGGACCCTTCTCACGAGCAACTTCTTATACAGGAGGTTTCTACGCTCCTTGCCATGGGGGCCATAGAGGAGGTTCCGATAGAGTTAAGGGGCAGGGGATTTTATTCCCGTTACTTCCTGATCCCCAAGTCCAAAGGAGGTCTGCGGCCCATCTTGGACTTGCGCGGACTCAACAAATTCGTAGTAAAGTTGAAGTTCCGCATGGTCTCTTTGGGGGCCATTATCCCTTCCCTCGATCCTGGAGACTGGTTCGCCGCCCTCGACATGAAAGACGCTTACTTTCATATCGCAATTTACCCGCCTCACAGACGCTTCCTGCGATTCGTGGTAAGCAGAGTGCACTATCAATTTGCAGTCCTTCCCTTCGGCCTATCCTCGGCCCCAAGAGTGTTCACGAAATGTATGGCTGTCGTGGCAGCGTACCTTCGTCGACAAGGGATACAGGTGTTCCCGTACCTAGACGACTGGTTGGTACGCGGTCGCACCAAAGAGCAAGTTCGAGCTCATGTCCACATAATAGTGCACACATTCAACAAGTTGGGCATCCTTCTCAACAAGGACAAATCCACTCTAGAACCTACCCAGAGAATAGAATTCATCGGCGCAGTCCTAGACTCCAGACGTGCACAAGCCATCCTGCCAGACAACCGCTTTTGTACCATCATGAGCCTCATTCAAGGGCTCAGGGCCTTCCCAACTACCACGGTGAGGTCGTGCCTCACCCTACTGGGTCACATGGCTTCCTGCACGTACGTAACCAGGCATGCCAGACTTCGGCTTCGCCCACTCCAGACCTGGGTGTCATCGATATACCGCCCACATCGAGACAGCCTGAACATGGTGGTCACGATCCCGAACTCGATCCTGTCCTCCCTCACGTGGTGGCTAGATCACAATGTGGTTTGCGAGGGGATGCCATTTCACGCACCACAACCCTCTCTGCAACTGGTTACAGACGCTTCATCTCTGGGTTGGGGCGCCCACCTCAACGAACACCATACGCAGGGCCTGTGGACTGCTTCCCAGTTAGCCCTGCACATCAATGTTCGGGAACTGATGGTGGTGCGCCTGGCGTGCCAGGCATTTCTCAATCTCCTACGTGGCCGTTGTGTGTTAGTTCTCATCGACAACACCACGGCCATGTTTTATATCAACAAGCAAGGAGGAGCACGTTCGTCAATTCTATGCCAAGAGGCCATTCGCCTGTGGGACTTCTGCATCGCCCACTCAATCCATCTCACGGCATCGTTCCTCCCTGGAGTCCAGAATACTTTAGCGGACCGACTCAGCAGGTCTTTTCAGACGCACGAGTGGTCCATCCGTCCGGACATCATACATTCCATCTTCCAGAAGTGGGGGTTTCCCCAGATAGACCTGTTTGCATCTCGAGACAACAGGAAGTGCCACGTGTTCTGCTCCCTACAAGGTCGAGCTCCGGGCTCCCTCTCGGATGCGTTTCTCCTTCCCTGGAAAGACCACCTCTTTTATGCCTTCCCTCCGTTTCCTCTGGTCCACAAGGTACTGCTCAAATTGCGCAGAGACCAGGCACGGGTAATTCTGATCGCTCCAGCGTGGCCGAGACAACATTGGTACACCACACTGTTGGAACTCTCGATTCGGACACCGATCCCGCTTCCGTTATGTCCGGATCTCATCTCTCAGGACCACGGCCGACTGCGTCACCCCGACCTGCATTCTCTTCACCTCACGGCGTGGCTGCTCCATGGTTCTCCCAGACAGAACAACAATGCTCACTATCGGTCCAACAGATTCTGTTGAGCAGTAGGAAGCCATCAACACGAGCCACGTATCTGGCCAAGTGGAAGCGGTTCTCCTGTTGGTGTGAACAACGAGCCACGTCCCCGTTACCGGCACCTATTCCTTGCATATTGGAATATCTCCTCTCCCTAAAACAGCAAGGGTTGGCGATATCTTCAATTAGGGTTCACCTGGCCGCTATATCAGCCTTTCACCCAGGGGAACTCGCGTCCTCGGTATTCTCTAACCCGATGGTCGTTAGATTCCTCAAGGGCTTAGACCGGACGTACCCACAACAACGTCAGCCCGTCCCGACGTGGGACCTCAACCTGGTTCTCTCCAAGCTCACAGGTCCTCCATTCGAGCCACTGGCCACCTGTTCACTTTTGTACCTATCCTGGAAGACAGCCTTCCTCGTAGCCATCACCTCAGCAAGGCGCGTTTCTGAACTCAGGGAGCTTACATCCGAGCCCCCTTATACAGTTTTCCATAAGGATAAAGTGCAGCTTCGTCCACATCCTGCCTTTCTCCCTAAGGTGGTTTCTCCATTTCATATCAACCAGGACATATTTCTCCCAGTTTTTCATCCTAAACCACATGCTACTCGCCAGGATCAACGTTTACATTCTCTGGACGTACGCAGGGCCCTGGCTTTCTATATTGACCGCACAAGGCACTTTAGAAAGACGACGCAACTCTTCGTCGCAGTGGCCGACCGAATGAAAGGCTCACCGGTCTCCTCGCAACGCCTATCCTCCTGGATTACGTCTTGCATCCGGGCTTGCTATGACCTGGCAGGTGTCTCGGCACCGCACCTCACCGCTCACTCCACGAGGGCCCAAGCTTCCTCGACGGCTTTTCTGGCGCAAGTGCCGATCCAGGACATTTGTAGAGCTGCGGTTTGGTCATCAGTCCACACGTTTACAGCTCACTATGCACTAGTGCAGCAGTCCAGGGACGATGCCGCATTCGGATCAGCGGTTTTGCACACAGCAATGTCTCACTCCGACCCCGCCTCCTAAGTTGGGCTTGGGAGTCACCTAATGGAATGGATATGAGCAAGCACTCGAAGAAGAAAAGACGGTTACTCACCGTTGTAACTGTTGTTCTTCGAGATGTGTTGCTCATATCCATTCCAAACCCGCCCTCCTTCCCCACTGTCGGAGTAGCCGGCAAGAAGGAACTGAGGGGGCGCCGGGTCGGCTGGGGTATATATTCAGCGCCATGAAGGCGCCACTCTAGGGGGCTCCACAGCCGACCCGCCGGTGTTGCTAGGGTAGAAAATTCTCTGACGATCGTGCACGCGGCGCGCGCACACCTAATGGAATGGATATGAGCAACACATCTCGAAGAACAACAGTTAAAACGGTGAGTAACCGTCTTTTCCATATACTTGTAAGGTTGTGGTTCAAGTTCTTTGTTTGACATTATATTCCTGAAAATGAGTGATGAGTGGAGGAATAACTTACATATTGACTTGTGAAAGGAGATAGTTTCATCCCTTGACAATGGTACTTTTCAAATGATGTATTGGGGTCAGACATAGGCAAACACCATTGTAAAAATATATAGCAAAGATTGAGAGTTCATGGCAATAATTTTAACATGTTCTATTTTATTGATTTTCATGTCATTGATTCTCCAGGGATAGCTTCATCCATCCTTTTATGCATACAGAGCTAATCAGGCAAATGCAGTATAGGGCCATTTTTAAATGGGCTACTTTTAGCAAGGAATAGATTTGCCTCCAGAATCACGTGTATGGTTTTGCTGCTTTAAATACCTATATATGCCATTCATTTTACATAAAAAGTTGCCTATAGAGTCCTTTTGTAGGGAAGGAATGCATAAGCATTTCTTTCCTTCCCTTTCAGTTAGTGTTCATTGCAATCCATCATCAGATGCACAGTTCACATGCCATTCTTTCCTTATTACTGATAGTGATTAGAGCAGCTGTGTGCCAATTAATATAGTCAATAGTTGGACTTTATATGAACCCAGCACAGAGATGATTGTGAAGTAGGGACCAGTGGAGTCTGGTTTTACATTTAAGTGGCAATGATACTTTTTGCTTTATTTTCTCTGTTGCCCTGGAATTGTGTTGAAGTTACTACTGCTCATCTCTGGTTAAATTAGAGCTGTTTGATAACCCCAAATTATTAGACAATGTTTGTGCCTACAGTGGGAGTTATCCATCCCATGAAAAGAACATACTAGTTGTTTTCCTGCTTCGCATGTGAGCTATTGACTTCGAAGCATCATTTTGCTGGTCATGCTGACCAGTATTGGCCCACTGCCTGTCTGTTTCTACCTATGGTCTCTTGTCTTGTGCTTAGATTGTAATCTCTGTGGGGCCAGGATGGTCTTTTTTGTTCTGTTAGTAAACTGCCTAACATAGTGGGGCCCTGATCCAGAATAGGGGTCCCTAGGTGCGATCCCAATACAAATAGTAAATCTGCTAGTGATAAGGTGGTGGGGATTGCTTTGGGCTAACCAATGGGAATGGAAAATCGCTTGAAACTGTGATGGTGAAAATTCTAACACAGATCCTTCCAGTGTGGTCGTGTGATTAGGACAGTCAATCAGAATTATGTGACTGTTCCTAGCTCTGTCTCTCCCCACCCCTACCCCTTTTCAGAACGAAAATGAAGGTGATATCCACGAATCAAAGGGTCTAGGGAAGGGATGTTTGCATTGGCTACCCAAATCCTGACAGTTCCCCAGACAAAGGCTGGGAAATTGTATTTTCTCCACTTGGATACAGTTAAGCTACTGTACTACCATGTCCTAGATCATCTGCTTTGAACAAAGCAGACTGGTGTCATTTGGGTTGCAGGATCTCCAGTAGAACTCCTGATTTTTCTCATCCATTCATGTGCCAGATGTTTGAAAGAAGAGCCTGCCCCTGTCTGCCTGACATGATTAGTCCTGCAAAGTTGCTGCTCATCACATTGATTTCCAGTATGGCTGGTAGCAGCAGACAGCCTAGTGCTACCAAAATATGCTGAATCACTGTCCAACCTTAGTTCGCAGAAGACTATAGCAACTCATTTAAAATGGGAGATTAGCTATAGTAAAAATGCACATGTCCAGAGCACTGATTCACCACTAATTGTTGGGCATTGTCCAGTACTTTTTGCATTTTCACTAATAATGTATGTCTCTTAGGCCCTTCCTTGTTGGTCCATTTTTTAGACTATGTCACCTCTGTCCCCTCTCCCTCTGAAACCATCTCTAGTTACAATGCAGTTTCACAGAAAAGGCTTTGACTTATAAAAAAGAAATTTGCAGAAATCACTACAACATAGAGATATTACTGACCAAATCCTCCCCACTTTTCTGTGTTGGGCCTGGGTAGCTGGACACACAGAGGAATCCCACATGGGAGTGAAAGAAGCTTGTAGTTCTTTAGCCCTTGCTCAACAGGGGGGCAAGGGCTGGTGGATTCACATATCAGTGAATATACTTTTGCCCAGCCTACCTCTGCCCCACCCCCCAACCTGGCTGTGCAGACACACACAGAGCCCCTAGGGAGGTGGACTCCTAATTAAGGGAGTGGACTCTGTGTAGGCTCCTTGAATCCTGACTGCCCCAACTCAGTGGAACTGCGCTGATTCTGTTGCAGGTGGAGGTCCTATGGGAATGCAAAGGAGGGACCAGGATTTGCCACATGCCTTCTTGTGGCCTAATCTTATCATCAGCCTGCCTATGGTACTTAATATATTAGGGTTACCATACGTCCGGATTTTCCCGGACATGTCCGGCTTTTGGGGGCTCAAATCCCCGTCCGGGGGGAAATCCCCAAAAGCCGGGCATGTCCGGGAAAATCGGGAGGTCAGCCGGGCCGGCGGGGAGCCGGGTCAGCCGGGCCCGCGGGGACCCCGGCCGGCGGGGAGCCGGGTCAGCCGGGCCCGCGGGGCCGGGAGCGGGGGGGTGCGCCGGGCCGCTGGGGGCCGGCAGTGCTGGGCGGCCGGGGGTGGTCGGCCGGGGCCGGCACCCCAGGGCCCGAGCTGACCCAGGCTGGAAACGCCGGGGGGCCAGCCTGGGCCGCGCCTCCTCCCCCCACACCCCTCTTACCTGCTTCAGGCTTCCCGGGAATCAAATATTCCCGGGAAGCAGGGGAGGGGGCGGAGACTTTGGGGAGGGGGCGGGGCCGGGGGCGGGGCCGTGGGCCGTGGAGTGTCCTCCATTCGGAGGCACAAAATATGGTAACCCTATAATATATGGTAACCATTACCACAGTGTCTGAGCATTCACAGTCTTTAATGTGTTGACCTTCGGGAGTAGAATCAGGCCCTAAATGAAAAGAAGCTGAAAGCAAACTGCTTAAGTTGAGACAGATTCCTAACAGGGGAAAGGTGCTGCTCAGAGCTGAGACTTGGTGAGATCCCAGAAGCCCACTGAGTATTACAGAGCCCAACATGATGTCTCTTTTATTACTTACTTGTCAGAAGACTGGCTGGCTGTTAGTCATTTAAACACTAATGCCTTTGATCATCAAATGCCAGATGCTTGTCCATAATGCAGCATTACAAGTTCTTTGCATTTTATAAAAATTAAAGGGCTCTGTGCCCAGTGGTGTGGTTACTCCTCAGATGAGTCAGAGGATTTACAGTTTAACTGACTAATAGAGTGCCTGTTTTCTCAGATGTTAGAGTCTGAGCAGCCTTCCTGAATAACTGTTTTTATTTGAATTCTAGAATGTCAGGAGTATACTGCAGTATCGAAAAAAGTAATTGAAGGTGGATGCATCTGGAGTATAATTACATTTTGCAGTCAGATCTGTGAAGTTGTTTTCTTCTTATTTATTATTTAATTACCACGTTTAATGCTTGTGAAAATTACCAGACTTGAAAGACCTGGGGACTGGGGTCTTGTATATAGCCTGGTTAGCAACACTACCTTGCTAATCGTCCTCATCCCTAACTTAGAGGGGACCCAGAGGGTAGTTCAAGCTCCGGAGCCCTTCAACTCTTGACCATTCTGATGAGACTGCCAACAAATAGTGCCATTCATGTTGGTAGCTTTGTGAGATGGGACACTTGTCCACTAGGAACTGGGCTCTATGTCCACTAGGAACTGGGCTCCACTAAGTCATTTCATAGGGGCCACTCAGTAACCATTATTAGATGATGACTTTCTTTCACGACCAGTCTAGACTGGGATTGAAATGGTCACCTGATTGTGAAAGTTTCCCATTACCAGTCCCAAGCCATCTGGTTTTTCAGACATGGGATATTGCACTGTATACACTAACAGTGTAACCAAGAAAACCTGTAAATATATCGGTGGACTGGAAGCCTAGTGGTATTGCCACCAGACTTGAGTCCAGTGCTCGCCCTCGGCAAGGAGAAAGTGCCTCCTATCACTCACCAGCCAATTCCTATAGAGTATAATGGTCTTCACCCTGATTCCATGGAGAACTTCTTGACCAGAAACTGTGTCCATGATATGTGGTCAAGGTTGACCTTAAACACAGCCAAAGCAAGCAGACATGTGAAATGCTGCTCCTTTGTGGGCTGCACATCTCATGCAAGCTCTAAAATTTGCAGGTTGGCCTTGTCTCCCTCTCAGGCATTAGAACCAGTGGGAGAGCTGACTTCCCCTTCAAACATCTTAGGGCAGGGGGAGGCAACCTATGGCACGCGTGCCGAAGGCGGCACGCGAGCTGATTTTCAGTGGCACTCACACTGCCCATGTCCTGGCCACTGGTCTGGGGGGCTCTTCATTTTAATTTAATTTTAAATGAAGCTTCTTAAACATTTTAAAAAACGTATTTACTTTACATACAACAATAGTTTAGTTATATATTATAGACTAATGTTTTTAGAAGGTCTCTTTCAATAAAAATGTATTACTAGCACGCAAAACCTTAAATTAGAGTGAATAAATGAAGACTTGGCACACCACTTCTGAAAGGTTGCCGACCTGTCTTAGAGCCTTGCTCTCTTGATTACACAAATTTTGTAAATTCCTATTTTCTACCCTTCTGGCTTTACAGGTACAAAACAGTATAAGAAAAACAATGGAATCATTCTAATATGCAGTAATATTACACACACAATATGGAATGAAAATAGAATGTGTGGTTTTTACGTAGGGCCTATTGAATTGTTGTGTTGATATTTTGCCTGGTCCTTTTCTGTCCCAGTCCTGATAAATTCCTACCTATAGTAGGACTTTTACCATCTCAACCATCTCCTCAGGACCTCCTTATGTACTAGTTATTCTAAATAATTTCTTCTGCAGCATTCAGGTTTCATTGTAAGTTTCCCATCAAAGTACTGATTTAGCCGTATGCTTCTTACTTTGTGAGAGCTGATAATATTGCAGTTAGAAGGTGTGTGACTGTAGGCTATCAACTGTGCCCAGCAAAGAGGTATGTGGATTAAGAACAAATAAATATTTGTCTTAGCTTTAATCATCTATATACCTACATGGCAATATCATAAAATGGGGATGATGATGAAAAGTCTTATTTGCACCAAGTCACATGAGAAAGCATTTGTTTAAATATTTCATTTTGAACACCCCCTTGTATTTTGATCTGTCCTCTTCATAGCCAGGCTGACAACTGGTTGAGAACCACTGAACTTGCCTTTCTCTGCCATTCTTCATCATCTGGAACTCTGTAAACAAAGGTTTTGTTCTAAAAGGCCTTTCCTGGCATTCCTTCAAACACAGCAGACATTATTATCTCTCTTTTTATGAGCGATATAGCGGAAAGACAGCGCTGTGTAATTTCCCTGATGATATAAATCTGATAAAGTGTTCCATAGAAGGCTGATTTACTGGAAAGGGAAGCCTTGATTTAGTTGTGGATGATCAAATAACTCAGCCCTAATGTTCACTGAAGTCACTGTATGACCAAGGAAGTAAGTCCTTTGGGCCAAATCCTGAAGCTGAATAAGGATTCAAATTTTTGTATTGGGCAGTTGGCTCAGGTAAGGAGAGGTGGAGCCGCTCTGTCCCAGGGGAGTACAGGAAGAGATTGTGCCTCACCTACTGAGAGACCTGACATGAACAGGAGACTGTACATTATTTAACATGGTGCAGCCTAATCTCCCTGCGTGCCTGGCAGCTATTCAGGAGTGGAAATCCTCTGAAGTCAATGGTAGTTTTACTTCAGTAAGGACATCAGGATTTTGGCCCTTAGCAGCTTATTTGTGTATACTGACCTTGATTCTCACACATTAAGGATGGGATTTTCAAAAGCACTTAGTATTGGTCTAACTCGGCTCTCATTCAAATCAAGGGAAAAGCTCCCTTTAGTTTCGTTGGGAGCAGAGTTAGACCAATGCTATGCATTTTCAAAAGTCCTACCCCACCTCAGAAAATATGTACGCTATTGGAGAGTCAGTGTACTCTACTGAATACACTGGAGTGGGACTCAAAAGACTTGGTTTCTATTCCTGGCTCTGCCACTGATGTTGGACCAACTCACTTCACTTTTCTGGGCTTCTGTTTTTCCTCCCTCCCTTTGTTTAAAAAATAACACCACCATGCTATTGGCTTAATATAACAGCTTAGAATAAAACCCTAGTTTAGTAACTGTGGATATTGTGGGCAATGAATAAGGGGAACAATCTGCATTATGTGACCATATAAGCAAGTTAGATTGGTGCCTTTAAGTAACAGTGTTGAGAAAAAGCTTCCATCCTCTGAGAGTCTTTAGAAACCAGAGATTAAATCATACTAGGGGATTCAGGATCTCACAGGGTCACAGGAAAACTTTAGTAAAGCTTTTGATACTGTCTCACATGACTGTTTCAGAAACAAACTAGGGAAATGCAACCTAGATGGAGCTACTATAAGGTGGTTGCAAAACTGGTTGGAAAACCATTCCCAGAGAGTTATCAGTGGTTCACAGTCATCCTGGAAGTCCATAACAAGTGGGGTCCCGCAAGGATCGGTTCTGGGTTCTGTTCTGTTAATATCTTCATCAGTGATTTAGATAATGGCATAGAGAGTACATTTATAATGCTTGCAGACGATACCAAGCTGGGAGGGGTTGCAAGCGCTTTGGAGGATAGGATTAAAATTCAAACTGCTCTGGACAAACTGGAGAAATGGTCTGAAGTAAATAAGAGGAAATTAAATAAGGACAAATGCAAAGTACTCCACTTAGGAAGGAACAGTCAGTTGCACACATACAAAATGGGAAATGACTGCCTAGGAAGGAGTACTGCGGAAAGGGATCTGGGGGTCATAGTGGACCACAAGCTAAATACGAGTCAACGGTGTAATTTTGTTGCAAAAACAGTGAACATCCTTCTCAGATGTATTAGCAGGTATGTTGTAAGCAAGACACAAGAAGTAATTCTTCCGCTCTACTTCACGCTGATTAGTCCTCAACTGGAGTATTGTGTCCACTTCTGGGTGCCACATTTCAGGAAGGATACATTGGAGAAAGTCCAGAGAAGAGCAACAAAAATGATTAAAGGTCTAGAAAACATGACCTATGAGGGAAGATTGAAAAAATTGGGTTTGTTTAGTCTGGAAAAGAGAAGACTGAGAGGGGACATAACAGTTTTCAAGTACGTAAAACATCGTTACAAGGAGGAGGAAGAAAAATTGTTTTTCTTAACCTGTGAGGATAGGACAAGAAGCAATGGGCTTAAATTGCAGTAAGGGAGGTTTAGGTTGGACATTAGGAAAAACTTCCTAACTATCAGGGTGGTTAAGCACTGGACTAAATTGCATATGGAGGTTGAATAATCTCCATCATTGGAGATTTTTAAGAGCAGTTTGGACAAACACCTGTCAGGGATGGTCTAGATCGGGGTGGCCAACCTGACCCTGAGAAGGAGCCAGAATTTACCAATGTACATTGCTAAAGAGCCACAGTAATATGTCAGCAGCCCCTCCCAACAGCTCCCCCCGCTCCCAGCGCCTCCTGCCCACCAGCAGCCCCGCCGATCAGCGCCTCCCACTTCTTCCCCGTACCTCTTGATCAGCTGTTTCGTGGTGTACAGGAGGCTCTGGAGGGGAGGAGGAGGAGTGGAGGGCATAGGCTCAGGGGAGGGGGGCAAGAAGGGGTGAAGTGGGGGCAGAGCCAGGGGTTGAGCAGTGAGCACACCCCGACACATTGGAAAGTTGGCTCCTGTAGCTCCAGCCCCTGAGTCAGTGCCTATACAAGGAATCGCATATTAACTTCTGAAGAGCCGCATGTGGCTCCGGAGCCACAGATTGGCCACAGCTGGTCTAGATAATACTTAGTCCTACCATGAGTGCAGGGGATTGGACTAGATGACCTCTTGAGGTCCCTTCCAGTCCTATGATTCTATGCCATTCCAATAACCATGAAAGGGGATGAATGGGGATATTTACATTAATTTATTTTATTGAGGACTCTTAGGGATGGCTGGAGGTCTAAAATTTTCCACTGATCCACCTCTACACCTTTTTTTATGTGGTTGCACTTATGGTAATGGGCTCCTAAATCCCCACAGTTGAGCTGGGCTGGTTCTGGGAAGAACATTAATATCAAAGGATGGAGGAAGCTGGTGGAAAGCACCAAAAAAAATAAATAAATATCAGAGGCAGACTTGCTGGCCACTGGCAAAAGTTTCTCTTTAGGAAGATATCCAGTAAGCTTCTCCTTTAGACGTTGTGCAATATTTCGAGCCCTATTAGAGTTTTGGGAGGAAAAATTATTGGTTCGAAGATTTATTTAACAATGCAGGCTGGAGCTCTAGTGTTCAAAAAATCTGTATTAAGAATATTTACAGGGCTGCCAATTAAACAGAGATCCTGAAGGTCATTACTAAATGTCCTTTTGGAATAGCAGGTCTAGTTTCTAGGGATAGCTTGAAATTCAGGTAGACTTGGCACAGGCTCTTTCCCTTGGATCACTGTTGTTCAAGGGTTTTTTTTTTAACCCCTGTATGCTTCCTTTTTACTATTTTTGATGTCCTGTAGAAAGTCCTGACCCCATGTTACAATATAGCAACTTATCAGGCCAAACTAGTCTCACCTCAGTACAAGGGTAATGGGCTTACTAAAACAGGAACACCTTGACTTTGTGACAACAAGTGCCATGTTGTTCACCCAAGGGACATCCGTTCAAGCCAAGCTTCTATACAGTAGTGGCTTTCAGGCACTGATCCCATGCAGTAAGATGAGACAGTAACACCACAGTAAGGAATAGATTGTACCAGATACGGCCTCTCCATTTCCTCCATAAGCATTAAGTACAGTCAGAGTCCTTGTGCTCAGGGAAGCACACAGATTGGTCCTTCCTAGTGTCCTCAAGGGTTCAAGCCATCTCAAAGGAAGTGGAGGAGGTGGCAGAGTCAAGGCTAGAGGATGGGTGTGTTTGTTCCAGGGGTTCTGAGTGGCAGAATCCCTCCTGGAGCTCTCTCTGAGGCAGTGCTGGTCTGCACCACACCAGTGCAGGCCTACAGCATTTGGCCCTAAATAATGTTTGACCCTGTATCAGCTTATCATAGCTATTCAATTACCAGCATAGCACATCATCAGAATTGAGTATAAGGTGTAATGTACTGGCAGTCACTGATTTCAGCCAATATGCAAGGCTCTTTGTTTTCAGGTTTTGTTTTGTTTAAAATTTCCCAGGAATTTATCCATGTTTAGTACAAAACATTAAAAATGGATAAAAATTGGTACAAAAAATTAACTGAACAGTTTTCAGGATAAATATTGGGGGATGGCATGGCAGCTTGGTAACCTGGGCCTCTCTCCCTCCAGAGTGGCGAGATGGTTCTGGGGAGTTCCAAAATTTGGGTGAAAATTGGTTTAAAAAAAACCACACCACACCAAAAAACGAATGATAGCATTTGTAAAACCCGAGAATTTTTGAGTAAAAGTTGGTAAAACTGAAAGCATGGGGGCCTTTACCAATTCATTACAGAGGACTACTCTTCCATGTCCCAGACTACAAAGTTCAAAGCAGAAAGAGCAGAAGGACTTGAGAGGGGCCTCCAAGAAAGATATAAACAGTAAGATAAGGTTAAGGGGCACAAGGGCATGTTGGCATGAGCTTATGGAGTGCCACCTAGGGTGTTGCTTTACCATAGTGATATATGGATTACACATAGACAGAGGGAAAGGATGAGAGAAACTTTGATCTGGAGCTTGCCATTAGGGTTTGCATCCTAGTTTTCAAATAAATCTGTACATACTTTTAAAAAAATGCCCCTTCACAAACACAATCTTTTTGTGCACTTCTATCTTCCTTGGTAGATTAATAGAAATTGCTTGTTGTTTGAGTTCACCAGTAGCAAACACAAAGGCGTTGATAGAACCATTCAAAAGGAATAGTAAATTGAGTTTTCAAAGGCACACAGGGCAGTTAGGCGCCCAACTCTCATTGATGTTGACCCCTCTGAATTTGAATTTTCAGCCTCATTTTAAAAGGTTTTATACACAGCTTCCAGCTGGATGCCCTAATGTGAAAAGTAATGGTACTTTTAGTGTAGGATCCTTTGCAGCAGCTGTAGCTGCTGTATATTCAGGGAGCTGTATTAAAAAATAAAAGGCAGAAAGTTTTCTTCTTAGGTTAGCAATTTACAGATTTCTTCTTTGCTGCCTAATCTTCTCATTTATATGCCATTCTTATATTATCTGTGTTGTGATTTAGATTTTTTTTTTTTTTTTGCAATTCTAAATAGAAGCTGGAACAGAAGGTTCGTTTTCATATTGCTCTTTTATCTTAAGGGTACGGAATTCTACATTTCAATGGGAACTGAAAAATGTGTGCAGATTTGCAATAATCTGGTAAGGATAGAACAGTGACTACACTGCAATAAACAGAGTTAAAGGTTAATTTTTGTCATGACTTTCTGGACCATGTGTTAAAGAACCTCACATCTTTGGTTGCACCCATTGGTTTAAGCAGTTACAGCTCTTGCACAATCAAATTAGGAAATGGCATCCAATTGACTTTTTGCACATGTGATTGTGATAATTGTATGTGCACATGGATGCCAGTGCAAAATCTTCACATTCCCAAAAGGAAAGTTCTTTCAAAATGGAGTCCTTTGCATAGCACTTACCATTATATTGTTGCATATCAGCAGACACGCTCTGGGATCTCCTGGCTAATCAAGAATGTTTCCTTGCAGGTTTTTAGAGGTGTTTTCTAAATCATTCCAGACTCCCTTCATAACAACTTTCTTTTAGGCAACATATGTTTTTTGGTGTTTGGCAAAGATGAAAGATTCATGTGCATAGCAGGGACACTTAGGGAGAGTTGGATTATCCCAATGGAAGGACCATAATTGCATCCCTACAGTATTTTTTCTCCCTTTTTGAATTAAAAAAATGATTTTCACTGCTATCTGATACTAATATTTGTATTTGGCATTTATATGGCATTTTCAGTGCTCAAAGCACTTTACAAACATCATAGCAGCCTGATGAGTCTGAGGTATGAGATCATGTACATTAGCTGATTGCTACATAAATGGATCAAATGAGAAAAATACTAGGGCAGTGAGTTGAAGACAAACCCATCAGTTTGGAGCATAAAAATTCTGTGATCATTCAGTAGTTTAATGGTTCTATCATTTTTTCAGGGCAGTGGGCTGTTAGTCTGTTTGTATGGTATGCTGATATAACTTTTTAGTGTGGCCCAAGCTTTAATGTATCATGTCCCTCATATATTAACAACAATTTTTCTACTGAGGCAGCCCCGTTTGCCTACAAAGTCTGCAGCCTAACCACTGCTTAGCTTGCTGCTTTGGAAAATGTTTGAAATAACCATAGCGTGAAAGTGTTTAAAACAAATTCTGTGTTCTCCTCCTCTCCCCCCCCCCCCCCCCCCCCCCAAAAAAACACGTTCCTTTGGTCATTGGAGCCATGATCTTTGCCTGAAGCATGTTCTACACTACTAAGTTAGGTTGATGTAAGCCGCCTTGCAACAACCTAGTTGTGCAAGTGTCTACACTTCAGTTTGTCTCCCACTGATGTAAGCACCTCAGTACACAACTTTCCCAACCGATGTTGAGCCATGGTCAATGTACTGAGGTCAATGCAGAATGAGTATAGACACTCTGTTACTTATGTTAACCCTAACAGTCTTCCAGCAGCTGACTCACAATGCCCGACAATGATTGCTTTGGTCACAATTGTGAACTCCACTGCCCAGGGGTCACGGAGACCTGAAGGTGCCCTCACTCCCACCTTTAAAGCCCTATGATTTTTTGAAATGCCTTTTCTTGATTGTCCAGCTTGGCGAACAAACCTAGCAGCTCTCCATTGTTCTGTGCAACTGCCCAGATGACCAGGCTGGCTCCACACCCCAGACCCGTAGACAGGTATAGACAGGCGATATTGGATCTCCTTGACCTGTGGAGAGAAGAGGCTGTGCAGGCACAGCTCTGAACCAAGCATAGAAATGTCAACATCTATGAGCAGATTGCTCAGGGAGATGCAGGAGAAAGGGTTACGACAGAGACCAGCAGCAGTGCCAGGGAGGTAGCCAGTCAATCAGATGCTGAGCCACAAACCTGCAGCTTTTACAAAAAGCTGTATGCCATATTTGGCGGAGACACCCCCCTCCCCTATACACACACCATCAAGGAGCCCAAGCCAGAGATTCCTGACATGGGACAAGGAGGTGGAGGAGGATGGGAGACGTGACCAGGAGGTCCAGCTATGCTGCCAAGCCAAGACCAGTTTGAGACTCCACCTCAATTCAGTCAGTCCTGGCAGTTGAGCATGGGTGAGCCTGATGCAGGGAACGGAACCTCAGGTAAGTGTATAATTGTATTTCTCATTACAATGATCTATTGATGGTGCCCCCAACTTAACAGGACAAAGCAATTGGCTTTTCATTAATTTACTCGTATCAGAAGAGGTAGGAGTTACAACAAAGAGAGGGAGTGTTATCTGCTTTTTATTCCCCTGTAGAGTTAGGTAGGAGAGGGTCATGCAGAGCAGTTAAGGAACACAGGGGTGTCCCTTGAATTCTCCTGAGAGATGTTGATGAAACTTCCATGGAGCTACTTTGCAACCCTTTTCCAAAGGTTTCTGGGGATGGCAGCCTTATTTCTTACTCCGCAGTAGGACACTTTCCCACACCACTCAGCGATAACTTCAGCAGGCAACACTGCAGTAGACAGGCTAACAGCACGCAGGCCTGGATAGCTTTGGGATGCCAGCAGCAGCTGTGCTCTCTCTGCCTCTGTTACCCTTAGGATTGAGATATCAGCTAAACTCACCACTGCCTGTGGAAAATGGAGCCATTATTCAGTGCCATTGCCTTGTACTCATAGTTTTATGCAACTGAGCAATTTCTTCCTCATTTCCCTCACCCCTGCTGGGCCATAGCTGTGCATAAGCACTCCGAAGCAGAAGTGTCAATAAGCATTAGGGTTGCCAACACTCCAGGATTGTCCTGGAGTCGCCAGGAATGAAAGATTCATCTTTAATTGAAGATTGTCATCTGATGAAACCTCCAGGAATATGTCCCACCAAAGTTGGCAACCCTAATAAGCAAGTCTTGTTTAAAACTTTAGGGGAACTAGGGAAGGTAGTGTTGAATCTTAAGTTCCACTTTCCGTTGTGACCTTACTGACAGTGGTACCTCTGTGTTTATCTGCAGCTGCTGCTGTTGCGGCCTGGGGGAGGAGTGTCCCTCTCCATACCCGTGGAATGCCTGAGTCAGATAAGGAGGAGAAAGAGGAGGATTGCATCCCTCTCCCTGCCATTCCACCCCAGGGAACATTAAGAACAACCACAACTTCATATACACTGATCTATTAAAGCCGCAGTTATTGTATGTATAGGTGAAATGGACATGAATGTTCATTCCCCTTGTTAAGTTAATTTATTAAGTTTTTAATGTATTTACTTTTAAAGTGAACAATTTTATTTCCACTGATATTGTTACTAAATACAATTATATTATTTGGAAAATAATTCATCTTTATTAGTCACAACATATGCTGCAGAATGCCTAGCAGCGCTGAAAGCACCCACGTACTTGTTACTGTACAGTGTGACACAACTCATAGGATCAGTGACAGTGTAATCATTATAAATGTACAGCAAGCGGCGCAAAATTAATAGGTGCATTGACAGTGTTATATTCCTAGATGTATACCAAACATCACACAATTCCTAACAGTCCCCAAAACATCAGGGCCAGGTAGAGCACAGTACACCCCAACACATTATTGTGGATCACTGTTAAAAACTCTTTCAACTTCTCCCAGATCCATATAGCTCTGCATTGAGTTCTTCTAATAGCCCTTGTGTTTGGCTGTTCAAACTCAGAGGACAGCTACTCAACCTCACACCCCAATAGCAAGCTTTTCCCCTTCGCTTCACAAATATTATGCAGGACACAGCAGGCAGCTACGACCAGTGGGATGTTTTTTCACTGAGATACAATCTTGTGAGTCAACAACGCCGGCGTCCTTTCAGTCTACAAAAAGCACATTCAGCTGTCATTCTACACCTGCTGAGCCAATAGCTGAATCTTTCCTTGGTGCTGTCAAGGTGGCTGGTGTATGGCTGCATGAGCCATGGAAGTAAGAGATATGCTGGGTCTGCCAGGATCACTATTGACATTTCAACGTTGCCAATGGTAGTCTGTCTCTTGGGAAAGAAAGTCCCTGCTTGTGGCTTTCTGAGCAGGCCTGTGTTCTTAAAGATGCAAGCATCATACATCTTCCCTGACCAGCCAACGTTGATGTTGGTGAAGCCTCCCTGATGATCCACCAATTCTTGCTAACCATAGAAAAGTAGATGTACTCTGTTGATGTACTCTGTGCCAAGGTGGTCTGGTGCCAAAATAGGGATATGCCTGCTGTCTTTTGCTCCACCGCAGTTCGGGAACCCCATTGCTGCAAATCTATCCACTGTGTCCTGCACATTTCCAAGAGTCTCAGTCCTGCTTAGTAGGAGATGATTAATGGTCTTGCATACTTACATGACAATGACCCCCACAATGGATTTTCCAGCTCCAAAGTGATTTCCCACTGACCAATAGCAATCTGGCATTGCAAGTTTTCATAGTACTATCGCCACTTGCTTCTCCACTGTCCGTGCAGCTCTCATTCTGAGCTTGGGTGAGCTCAGCACACAGATCCAGGAATGTGGCTTTGTACATCCGAAAGGTCTGCACCCGCTGCTCATCATCCCAACCTTTCATTCCAGGCCCACCAGTCAGTGCTCATTTTTGGGGCCCAGAAGTGGCACTCCACCATCTACAGCTGCTCCTTGAATGCCATCAGCAACCTTGAATTGGTTCTCACAGCAATCTGTCCTCTAAGAAATTGTCATGTTCCCCACTGATTCGTTGGTTCTTAGTCTGAAAATCATGGAGGATCATGTGTCCTATGCTTGCAATGCTTATGACAATAGTGCAGAGCGGCGCAGGCGCCATGCTTCTGTCAGATGGCAGACAGCAAGGAAGTCCATGTGGGTTTGTGGAAATTTTATTAAAGGCACAAAAATTATGGGTGGAGACAGTTGCATGCTGGGAAGTTGCCCCTTGTTTCCAGTCCACCCCTGTGTGACTTTTCTACCCCACCATGTATTTCCAAAACTTCCCAAAAGTGCGCTGGATGGTGATGGGTTGCAAACTGGGATACCTACCCGTGATTCACTGCATTGTGCATCAACACAAGCCCTCCTGGTGAGTATGCACAGCACCAACACAAGGAGCTATGTATACATGCACACAAGAATTACACTACCTGCGGTGGCTTTTTTACTGGCATTGATCTAAGTTCGTAGTGTAGACATGGCCTCAGAAACACAAGACAGGAATCTGGATTAATGGATCAGGTGGGATGCACCCGCTTCATTCTTCCCCTTCCCCTTCCCCACACCCCCAATCCCTGTAATATGTTGGGAGGGAAGAAATTCCTTCCTGACTCTCTTTAAATGCAGTGATCAGTTCAACTCTGTGCATACAAGCAAGAATCACCATGGTTAAGCATCTAATCCAATTTATCCCATGAGATATCACTGGTATACAAGTAAGCATCCATTTTTATTTGAATCTTGGTAATTTGGATTCTGCCATGGTTTCCTCAGGCCAAGAATTCCATGTGGTGCATTGATTAGCTTCTCAGGGGAAAATAGCCCCTA
This sequence comes from Trachemys scripta elegans, assembly GCF_013100865.1. Classification (NCBI taxonomy): domain Eukaryota; kingdom Metazoa; phylum Chordata; order Testudines; family Emydidae; genus Trachemys; species Trachemys scripta. Next base: position 83,890,763 of record NC_048301.1, read on the forward strand.
TTTTTAGATTAAAACAAAGTACTTTAATTTTAATGTCTAGAAGTGTCCACATGTTTTGTGTTGCTGCTTAGTTCAAATTTATCCATCCCCCAAATCCTTGTGATCCCCCTTAAGGTACTTATATAGTACAAGAAGATCCCCCCTGTAGCCTTCTCATCTTCAAACTGTATACACTTAAGCTCTTCATCCAGTCATCATAACTAAGACCTTCCATACTTTGGTCAGTTCTGTAGCTTCTTTATGGATCTTTCTCCAGAACTTGTACAAAACTGGACTCAGGAATCCAGCTAGGGCCTCAAACATGGCCTATTATGGTGGTATAGTAACTCCCTTCATTTTGTTTAAAAACAATCCTTTGCTGCTCTGCTGGAAGCCAGACAGCTTCTCTTAGCACTGGAATAATGTGCTCTGAGCTCCCAATTCTGGCAAGTACTCTGGTGATACATTTATTGCATTGCAGTCAGGTAGCAGGGTTGGGGAATCCTGCAAAAAAGTCACAATAATTCAGCCAGGGCATGCATTAGGGATCAGAGCATCCTAGTGGGATAGCAGCTGCCTTAATAAGACATAAAATCAACTCAATCCTTAGTACAAGTTGGATTACAATGCAGAAAACATTTTTTGTTTGGGACCAAAATATAGGGGTCGAGTAAAAACAAACAAAAAACCCCCCAAACAAACATTTTTCTTGTCTTCAAAACCCAGTAATAAAAATGTTTTCTTAAACTTCAGTTCGAACATTCTTTGTATTTAGACATTTCCTTGCAGCATTTGCAACTTAAATGAATCGCTTTACTCCTACACAAGAACCAGGAAGTGAAACTTATGAGTCTGTTTCCTTTGGGCCAAGTTGGGTGAAATGCATAAAGTAAACAAACTGCATAAAAGGTGGTAGATTTTAAATAGGTGTCATTTGTATTCCTATTAAATTTTTAAAATAGGATTTCTGACCTAACATCATCCCATTTTTTTAGTAGCGAGAAACAAAGTAAAGGAAAGATGAGGCTGACTGTGCAACCAGGGGTGCCATAGCAACTCTGCCTCGTTCAGTGTGTCTGGTGCCTTTTGCCAATTTTTTAAAGACTATCATGGTTTTGGTGACAAATAGTAGCCTGTATTTTCAAGTCTATTTCCTAGTGATCATATAGTTTTAAAAAAGAGCTACAGCCGCTCCCTACTTCAATATTAAAGTAAAAGAATATGCATCAGGTGGGAACCTACAGTGGTAGTATGGGATCAGGATGAGAGATTTAGCGGGGGATTAAATGAGAAAAGCCGAGGGACTGGGGGTGGGGTAGATCTGTAACTGTGGCAGAAAAGGCTGACAGGTGTGTCACAGATCTGCAGTACTGTTCAACAATGATGAGTCATTCTCCCCAAATCATGAGATTTTAGAAAATGATTGATTTTTTGGGGTTCTTTTTATTTGCCCTTTTGTTTTGGAGTCTTTAGCATGCACTCAGGTCACATTTTCAGGTTTTTCTATGTTCATGAGAACTAGAAATTTATTCTACCCCTCACCCTCTCTCCCACCCCCAAAGAAAGCTGAGATTCTCACCTAATCACAGGATTCCACAAGCTGTGGCCTTAAGAGAAGTTTCCATATCATCAGACTTGTGATAAAATGGTTAGTTGGCAACACTGCATTCAGGTGGAGGGATGTTGACCAGTGGAGCTGGTCATTTTTTTTTTTTTGAGACAAGATTCTCATCTAGAATTGCAGCTCCAGTGGTTTTGTAGCCATGGTGCCAGTGCCTTTAAGAATACAACAGATTGTTAGGAATGCCGTGCACAAATAAGATATAGAGCAAAAATAAATCAATCCCTGACTCTGTCACTAATACCTATCTGTAGCATCAGATAAGCATGAGCACAAGACCAAAATATAAGGTACCAAAGGGGATGAGGAATATGTGTTGAAGATTTGCTCCTCTACCCTTGCCCTTACCCAAAGTCAGGCCTTGTTACTTTCAAATTTAATACAACTATTAACACTGCCTATGCTTTTAACTATGTAATGACAGCTATTCAAGCCCCTAATTTTTGATGCTTACAGTTACCATAAGGAAGAAAAAGGGTGAGTTTCCATTGATCTCTCTTCTTTGATGTCTGATTAAACCTATTATTTTGTTTGATGATTCTCTCCACCCACAAAACTCTTAAAACTCTCTGAGCTCACGCAACCTATAATCTAGTCTCTCTTGGATGCCAAAAGCTTTAATGATAGCTCTGCACAAGCATAGCCTTGCCACTGAAAATGAAGCATCTTGGAGACAAGGACATTTTCAGGCTCCTGGGACAGTGACTCCACCAAGCGTTCTGGTAATTTAGCTAGTGATTGAGCTATTTGAATGACCCATCTCAGTGAGCTGAGAGCTCCATAAAACTACAGCTCAATTTTCTTCAGGTTTTAAGAGGAGCCTGAGCTGCAAAATGTGTGTCCGAATCCAATCTTTTCCAACATTTTGTACCTGGTTCTCTCCCCTACCAATAAATAACTGTCTTCTTTTAGCCTGGTCAGTATAGCTCTATGGGGAAAACAAATTCAAAGAGACATTAGTGAGATGTGTAAAGATTCTATATTGGGTCCAGCCTGGTTAACCCTATGGTCAGTGGTCTGTGTAACCACAGGAGACTGGGATTTTGGTCCAAAATGGGGTCCCTTGGTACACAGGCAGGGCTTGGAAGTGCTCTTAAGGGAGCATTCCCCAGTACTAGGGGAGAGAATTACTTGTACCATCTAACTGAAGTAGGAATGGTGCTGATGGTCTCTGAATGGGAGCCCTTAGATAGGTAGAACTTTGAATGGGAAGTAACAATGAGGAGACTGCTGGGGCCCTTCAGAGACAGATGGGGAACATCTTTCCAATAGCCCCAAAAGGGTTAGTTGGAAGAACTTTCAGAAGGTTTGTTGTTTTCATTTTTGTTATGGGAAAATTTGACCTTTCGGTAACACAAACTAATACTTATAACTGAAATACTGAGTCCATTGAACCTATCACTTATAGTAAACAGAAGAAGCCTGAGCTATAGGTGTGTATAAGAAAGACACGTTCTGAGCACAGGGCTGGATTCAGCAATAGCTAGTCTCTAATCCCAGCTCTAATATGGACACATTCTGTGACCTTGGAAAAGTCACTTAAACTCTTAGACTCTATTTCCCTTGTAAAATGGGGATAATACCACTGACCTAGTATGTCTCACAGGGTGTGATGAGGTTAGCTTTTGCTAAGGGCTTTGAAAGAAAAATGCTATAGAGTTGCTAAATATGTTGATTTATTCTTCAAAAATGTTCTGCCCACCCCCCAGCCCAATGATAGCTGGGAAATGGCTGTGTTGGTGTCTTTTTGTTTCCTTCCTTTCACCTACAGCACTTGCAACTGAATAAACAGCACTGCGCTTTCATGTCTGTGGCACCCAGCTGCTGCTTGGCGTTTACTGAGCTGCTGTTCAGCCACCGGTACAGTCATTATAGGCTTGTAATGCAGGCTTCCAAATCAAGTAGCTATTTAAAGCCTCACTGTTTTGGCCACTGTCTATAGCACAAGCACTGCAGCTCATAGATCAGCTCTGTGCGCTTCTTCAATCTCCTTATCTGTTCTCCTCCCTCAGCACGAGCAGAAAAGGAGAGAATGTTGTGCTGCCAGACCCCACATGCTTTCCCCCCTGCAGCAGAACTGGGGTAGAAAACCCCAAGATAGGTCTCTCATAACTTGGGGGTTGGTCTTGATAAGAAACTATCATGGTTGACAGGTCCCAAAATTTAATTGGTATCAAAATTAATTTGGTTTACAATTAGTCCGCTGTCACCTTCCCTGCCCTGAATTACTGGAACTTCAAAGAAACTCCCAAAATTGTGAATTGCAGCAACTCTGTGAAAATCCCAGCATTGGAGCTGGATGACCTGCCAGCAGCAAACTCTGAGTATTGGCTTGCCTGTGAGTATTCCCTGTGCTTTTCCATGTCTCTGTCATGCCCCTCTCCTTCTCCTCCTCTTTCATGTGAGCAGGCAGGCAATTGCAATTCATGGATTGTTTCCATTTCTGTTTCAGCTCCCTGCCAAGCTCACAGGAGCGAGGAAAAGCACCATGTACAAATACACAGCTGTCAGAACAAACCGAGGGTCGACATTTTTGCACCGTCAGGTGACCCAGTTCAAGAATGGGAATTTTTCTCAGTGTTGCAGTCTTTTTGGGAGGCGCACCCAGATTTTTTTCCCCAGTAATGGGGGTCAGGAGTGTAATCTTGTTTGCAGTGTTGTTCTAGCTATATTGGTCCCAGGATATATGAGAGACAAGGTGGGTGAGGTAATACCTTTTATTGAACCAACTTCTGTTGGTGGAAGGGACAAGCTTTTGAGCTTCAGAGAGCTCTTCTTCAAGTCTGGAGAAGAAAACTAGTGTCCAAGCTAAAGACAAGATGGGACAGATTGTAAAATATAAGCAGTTCACACATGTTATAGGAGCCCACTTGAAATGAAGTGGGCAATCTGCATTCATAGGATAATGGAGGTGGGTAGTAGTAGGCAGCAAGGTGTATTACTAGTTATTGTAAGGGGCCATAACCAGTGTCTCTGTTAAGTTCATATTTTGTAATGTCCCACAGAATTATTACTTTCCAGTCATAAGAACATAAGAATGGCCATAATGGTTCAGACCAATGGTCCAACTTGTCCATTATAATGTCTTCTGACAGTGGCCAGAGCCAGATGCTTCAGAGGCAGTGAACAGAACAGGGCATTTGAGTGATCCATTCCCCTGTCATCCAGTTCCAGTTTCTGGCAGTCAAAAGTTTAGGGACACCCAGATCATGGGGTTGTGTCCCTGACCATCTTGGCTAATAGCCATTGATGGATCTGTCCTCCATTAACATGTCTATTTCATTTTTTAACCAGTTGTTCTTTTGGCCTTCATAATATCCCCGGCAATAAGTTCCATAGGTGGAGTGCATGTTATATGAAGAAGTACTTCCTTTTGTTTGTTTTAAACCTGCTGCCTACTCATTTCATCTGATGACTCCTAGTTCTTGTGTTACGTGAAGTGGTAAATAACACTTCCTCATTCACTTTCTCCACACCACTCATGATTTTATAGACTTCTATCATATCCCCCCTTAGTCATCTCTTTTCAAAGCTGAACAGTCCCAGTCTTTTTAATCTCTCCTCTTATGGAAGCTGTTCCATACCTCTTATAATTTTTTTTTGTTTGTCCTTCAGTTCTAATACATCTTTTTTGAGAAGGGGTGACCAGAACTGCACACAGTGTTCAAGGTGTGGGCATATGGATTTTTATGGTGTAATTATGATATTTTCTGTCCTTTTTATCTGTTCTCTTTAATAATGGTTTCTAACATTGTTAGCTTTTTTGACTGCTGCTGCACATTGATCAGATGTTCTCAGAAAACTATTCATGATGATTCTAAGATCTCTTTCTTGAGCGGTAACAGCAGCTAATTGGACCTCCTCATTTTGTATGTATAGTTGGGATTATCTTTTCCCATGTGCATTACTTTGCACTTATGAACATTGCATTTCATCTGCTGTTTTGTTGCCCAGTCTCCCAGTTTAGTAAGATCCCTTTGTTACTAACTCTTCAGTCAGTTTTGGACTTAACTATCTAGAGTAATTTTGTGTCATCTGCAAACTTTGCCACTTCACTGTTTACCCGTTTCAGCTCATTTTATGAATATGTGGAACAGCACAGGTCCCAGGACAGATCCTGCTATTTATCTCTCTCCATTGTGGAACATGAAATTTATTTCTATCCTTTGTTTCTTATCTTTTAACCAGTTACTGATCATGAGAGGACCTTTCATCTTATCCCATCACTACCTACTTTGTTTAAGAACCTTTGGAGAGGGACCTTGTCAAAGGCTTTCTGAAAGTCCAAGTGCATTATATCAATGAGATCACCCTTGTCTAGATGATTGTTGATACCCTCAAAGAAGTCTAATAGGGTGGCAAGGCAAGATTTCCTTTTACAAATGCCGTTGATTCTTCCCCCAACATATTGTGTTCATCTAGGGTTCTGATAATTTTGTTTTTTACTACAGTTTCAACCAATTTGCCTGTTAGTGACATTAGGCTTACTTGCCTGTATTTGCCAGGATTGCCTCTGGAGGCTTTTTTCAGTGTCACATTAGCTATTCTCTAGCTATCTGGTACAGAGGCTGATGTAAGCGATAGGTTACATACCACAGTTAACAGTTGTGTAGTTTAATATTTGAGTTTCCTCAGAACTCTTGGGTGTTTAAATTATTAATTTGTTCCAAAACCTCCTTTATTGATGCTTCAATCTAGGATAGTTCCTCAGATTTGTCACAAAAAAGAATGGCTCAGGTGAGGGAATTTCCCTCACATCCTCTGCAGTGAAGACTGATGCAAAGCTTGTCAGCTTTGAGTGCCCCTTTTAGCACCTTGATCGTCTAGTGATTGTTTGGCAGGATTCCTGCTTCTAATGTTCTTAAAAAAATTGTTGTTAGTTTTTGTCTTTTTCTAGTTGCTCCTGAAATTCTTTTTTGACCTGCCTAATTATACTTTTACATTTGATTTGCCAGAGTTAATGTTCCTTTCTATTTTCCTCAGTAGGATTTAACTTCCATTTTTTAAAGGATGCCTGTTTGGTTCTAGTGCCTCTTTGCTGTTTAATCATGAAGGGATTATTTTTTTGGTCTTCTTACTGTTCTTTTAATTTGGGAGTATACATTTAGTTTGAGCCTTTATTATAGTGTTTTTAAATAATTTCCATGCAGTTTGCAGGCATTTTGCTCTTGTAACTATTCCTTTTAATGTCTGTCTAACTAGCTTCCTCCTTTTGTTGTAGTTTTCTTTTTTGAAGTTAAATGCTACTGTGATGGGTTTCTTTGGTATCTTTTCCCTGCCCCCACCCCAAGAATGTTAAATTTAAATATATTTTGGTTCCTATTACAGAGCAGTTCAGCTATACTCACCTCTTGGACCAGATCCTGTGCTTCTCCTAGGACTAAATCAAAAATTGCCTCTCCTCATGTGGGTTCTAGGATTAGCTGCTCCAGGAGGCAGTAATTAAGCTAATCTTTTAAAGGTGTTGTGCAGGTTTCCTTTGAGGATGAAGACTGAGAGGTCAGATATAGATGATAGCTTTTCGAAAAGTGTCCACCCAAAAGTGAGGTGGTGTTTTTTGTCTTTTATCATTTTTCTGTGTGAGTTCATGAGAGTGTAGTAACTGTCTGTTTTCACCCACGTAGATGATGTTGGGGCATTTGATGAACATGTTGTGATAGGCATGTGTCGTACCCATGGATCTTGAAAGTTGTGTTTGTGGGGGGTATTGATCGTCATAGCGGTGGAGACAAGTTTGCAGATTTTGCATCTGTTGATCTGGCAGGGTTTGGTGTCACTTTTGAGTTGGTGTGTCCTGGCCTACAGGGAACTTGCTTCTGATGATGAGCTTGGTGAGGCCAGAAGAGTGGGTTCAGGAAAGATTTGTCTCAGGATGTGGTCCCCCTCAAGTACAGGTTGTATTGTTGGTGATACCCCGTGTGGGGTAGTACATGAGAAGTAAAGGTTTGTGGACCGTGGCCGTTTTTCTTTTTTCTGTGTTGAATCCTGTTCTTCTGGGGTATTTGGGTGTCCCGTTCCATGATGTGATCTGTTTCTTTGGTGTAGTGTCCTTTTTTTGGTGAAGTGTGTCCTTTTTTGGTTAATTGTGTTAAGGTTCATTTCCTAGACTTTCTATTTGAAGCATATTCTGTGGTATCTGAGTGCCTGGCTATAAACAATAGATATTTTTGTGTCTTTGGTGTAGTTACTGGATCTGTGGAGGTAAATGTGGTGATTGGGTGGGTTTCTTGTATGTAGTTGTGTTTAGGGTTCCATTGTTGAAGCTCATTGTGGAACTTGATACTGGTGTGGGAGTATACTAGAGAGTTTGATGCATGGGTGATGGTGGTTGAAGTTGTGGTGGAAATCTGAAGGAGTTTAGGTTGTCTGTCCAGAGGATGAAAATACCATCAGTGTATCTCAAGCATCACTGATTTTATGGTATATTTTCCCAGAAATTCTTCCTCTAGGTGGCCCATGAAGAGATTGGCATATTGGGGAGCCATCCATGTACCCATGCCTGTTCCCACAATTTGGGCAAAGTGTTTGTGTTAAATGTAAAGTTGTTATGGATGAGTTTGGCGATACATTTGGGGTGGATTTCTGAGCATTGTTATCTTGTAGACAATGGCCTCCCTGAATATCTACAAGACAAAGGACAACACTCAGAAATCCCCTCCAACTCATTGCCCAATTCATCCACATCGTGTGGTCTCCCGCATCCTGTGTGAACCCCTTATGCTTAACAATTTGTCCCATCTTGTATTTAGCTTGGACACTCTAGTTTCCTTCTCCAGACCTGAAGAAGAGCTCTGTTGAGCTTGAAAGCTCGTCCTTTCCCCTAGCTGCAGTTGGTCCAGTAAAATATATTATCAGGAGTGTAATTTGGCAGTTAGAGAAGGTGACTGGAAGGCAGGAATCCTGGGTTCTGTTTCTGATATTCTACTGGCTCACTGGATGAACTTGGCCAAGTCATTTGGGGCTAGAGTGTGATTAGCACACATCCTGAAAGTTATAGCGCTGAGCTGAGGCAAAGAGAATTCCCAAGGGGGTTGTGCTTCAGGGCAGTGCAGTCTCTCTCCCTTATCTCCCTGACAGGGAGCACGTCCCTTAGGATTCTATCCTGTTCTATCCTACATAGGATCTTATTCCGTGTTCATCATCATAGCGTCTATGCACCTTCCAGTAGTGCATTAATCCATATGGCTTCACATGATGGGACAGCCTTCTTCCTTTGGTACACACAGCTAGCTCTGCGGAACAATGCTCTGTGCCGGTGGCTGTGCCTGCTCCTCAAACTTCATACATCCTTTGAGGTGCAGCCTTTGTGATCTCCTGAGTAGTATAAAGACTGCAACTGAGGCCTGTCTTTTCATAGCTGGGGCAAAATGTGAAAGTCGTCTTGTCACCGCAGCATCATCCCACAATGTAACCCTTCTCTGTACCTCCATTTAATACATCTTTCAGAATGGGTATAAGAGTACTAATCATTATTGCAGAGGACACTCAAAATGTGTAGAGTATTTTGAGTACCTTGGGTAAAAGGATAGATAGCAATGCAAAACTGTACAACAGGTTTTCTGTAGACCCCATAGTATAAATCTGGGGGCCATTCATACTGCTCTCTTTCCCTGCTTCTCACGCTCTTTTAAAAAACAATTCTACTTAGCTGAGCTCATCTGTGACTCTCGGAAGCTGGTATAGCTCATTCTGATGAGAATATTTGCTCCTTCTTTCCCTTTATGACTTTTTCCCTGTCTCAAAGGTGCACACAGTGTATTTTAGGCTGTTCAACAAACTTATTTTCTGGTACTCTTCACTATCACTGAAGTAACTGGACCTTTTGCTTGTATGTTGTTTTGTGATCAGAGAGCACCTCCCATACGATATGACCATTACTATTTAGCTGACAGAAGTCTTCCACCTCCACTCATGACTGAGATAAGAGTTTGTTGTATAAAATGAAAAGAAAAATTACAATTGGACATATCAAGGTAAGAATAATCCTCCAAAAATATAAAGGGGTCAGTTTTCCCCTCCTAGAGTTTGTGTAGCTCCCATTAAAATAAATGGGAGTGGTAAGGCAGATATATAATTCTGCTATGAAGTGCTTAGTATTTGGAGAAAAGTAAAGGATGAGTAGTATGTGTTACAGGAAAGAATTGCTCAAATGCATGGACCAGTCACCATTACTAGAGGAGACACTGGAAATATGGCTTTGAATTAATTTTACCACTGATAATATTTTTTATGATTTATTATTTAAGTTTCAAGAATATGTATTAAATGATATCCGAATTGCACTGCATCAACTCACAAACAGCTTGGGTAGACAGAAATACGTTACTTTGCGTCAGATTTCAAAAACTAAACCAGGTCAGGGTGATGGAAATACTTGGAGGTGAGATGTGCAAAGGAACACCTATTGGTAGAGAAAGTTTAGTAGTGATCATTCTTCCTTCTTAGTCTGTACTGTGCTAATAATCTAGCTATGGTGCTAGGGCAGTATTGACAGGGAAAGCTAACTGCTGTCACAACAGTTGTCTATAATCTTATTTTCATGTATTTATAGTGTATAAGGTAATGTTTGTCCTCAAGTGGGCTCTCTTGTTGGCCTCTTGGCACAAAGGGATCCTTTCATATTGACATATTATGGAGCAATACTCTTATCACCCTTAGTACAGGGGCTGTTACTGCAGCCTTACTAGATTTCATTGAGTGAGTTTTCAGGTCAGACCTGAGAGCTCTAATTGTCTTGATTATATTCTAATAAAATTGCTTGGTGCTATGTTCAGACCCCTGCGTATCATGAACTCTAAACCGTGATGGAGCTGCAATGTAAGACTTCTGGGACAGTTTCCAACCTTGCTTTATGGTGATTCTTTTTGTATGTGACTCCATTAGTTATTTTGTATGGGGATGAAAAGATTGTTTTAATATCCTGGCTCTTTGTTTCTCAGGGCTGTTTTCACCAATCAACCAATGTCCTTAGCTACTGGATTTGCTTCCACATCATTATAGAGAGAGATTAATTTTCTTTGCCTCAGTTATCTGCTTCTAGCACAGCTCCTAACACATTCACAGCTTCAGACTTTATTTGAAACTTCTGCCCTTTTTGCTTTTGATTTATACCTGTTGAAATATCCAAGGGGAAAGAGGATATATTTATTATGCTGTTTCAGATCAGGCAGCTGGGAGGGTTATCTAGTGACATTTGAAACTTGAACTTTTCCACTGTCCTAAATTTGGGGCAGGAACTCAAAACACCAAGGGTTAAAAGAAAAAATAAACCATAAATTGTCATGTTTTTTCCTGCCCTCATCAGAATTACCTCCATGATCCTCCCTAATTTTCACCTTATTTGTCTGTGCTTCAGCTGTGCTTTAAACAGAACGCATCCAATCAACACAGATTTCCACATGAAAAGAGACAGCTGTTAACGTTTGTTTTTATAGCTTTATATTTTTGTTTTTATTCTTCAATGGCTACAATTCCCTCCCAGAAGCCTGACAATATTTTTTCCCTAATGATTTTGTCTTTTTCCACTTGGCAAACTTTAATTCCCTGCCCCACTTCCAACCTCTCCCCTGCTGTGCTTTGTACAGAGATTAAATTAACATGGTTGTTTTGTTTAGCTACCACATCATCAGTTTGCATAGTTCTCCCTGGTATGTCAAAACACCTTTGTTTATGGGCCAGCCTGGAGGGTCGATGTCTGCTGTATAGATCAGGAAGTTACTAATACGCTATTTTTTGTGAACCATGTTAAAAATAGTAGCTGTTTAAAAAAAATCTTGCTAATGGAGAGGTGATTTTTTTTAAAAACATTCTTTTTTACTGCAGTGAATTTAGGCTGTTGAAAATTGCCAGATTGACCAACCCCAGAGAATAAGGCCTCTTACTTAAGCACTGAACAGAATCAATAGCAGCAGAGCTTCCCCATGCTATCGTGACGTATACGGTACATCTACACTGCAAGCAGCAGCCCACGGCAGTGAGTCTCAGAGCTGGGGTCTTGCGGAGCTCCTGCTACCACGCTAAAAATAGCTGTGTAGACATTCGGGCTCTGAAGCCCACCCCCTCCCTTGGCTTCAGGTAGGAGGAGGAAAAACCCTGAGACAAACAGGTTCTGCAGAGAAAACCCTAAGTACAGCCAAGCTTGTGGAGAAAACTTAAACTAAGTTTTATATTTTGATTTTGTTACTGAAGTTAATAATAAATCCCAGCCCCAGGAAGTAGAAAGTTTGGACTCTATAGCATGTGTGTACTTTTTTTAGAGCAGGGTGGGAACTCCAGCTACATACTGGCATTTTTAGACAGACTAGTCTAAAGGGCAGCCATGTCTTTGTTGGTGTTTGTATATAATAGATTGTCATGCACCCAGCAAAACTTTCAAAAAGTGCATGAGATCCTTAACGTTCTGCTAATCTAGCTTTGGTATATAATTTAATACGGTGCTCCAAAGCATGCTAGGTGTCTCACTGTACAAAGAGAAAGACAGACCTTGCCCCAAAGTAGGGCTAGGTGCTCAGTTTTCATTGAAATCAATGGAAGTACACGGATTTACAGCAGCTGAGGATCTAGGCCATCCCATTTATACAGACAAAACCAGAGAACAAGAAAACAATGGGGAGGGAGACAGATGTAGAAAGATAAGTTGCAAACTCAACACTCAAAAGTTAAGCAATGCCAGAATTAAGGTTGCCAGTGCTACCTTTATTCAGCTCCTTTGTGAGTATGTATTATAATGCAGTCTTTAATTATATGATCACATACTAATTTTTCCACAGGACGCCTGCCTGATTAAGAGCACAGGATGGACCTGCTCTGAGGATGAATCAGGATTGTGAATCAAAGGAAGCTGTTGTCTGTAAGATCCTGCCACATTTATTGCAAATGTCGAAAGGTGTTTAGTTAATGAGGCAAGTGGGGAATGCAGGAAGAGGAGGAGGATCTCATGGTTAAAGCAAGTCAGTGGTTCCCTGAAGAATGAGTTTATCCCTGCTTCTGCCACAGAGTTCCGACTTTTCACAGGTGTTCACTAACAAAGAGTACCTCAGTTTCTGGGTTCTCAGTTTGAGACCCTGAGGTCTGATTTGCAGAAATGCTGGCTTCTCACAGCTTCAAGTGAAGTCAATGGGAGCTGTGTTTTGAACATATGAAATCCATATAGAACTAAGTACTCTGAAAAATCAGGTCATAGGTGTCTCAAATAGGATGCTCAAAATAAATGGAGACCTTTTAGCTTAATCTCTCTCTGCCTCAGATTATCATCTGTAAAATGGGGATAATACTTCACAGAGTTGTGAAGGAAAAATAATGAATGATTGTGAAGCACTGATAGTGATGTATGCCATAGAAAAGCCTATGAGGAAATGAATAATTCTGTATTCAGAGCAGAGTTTGAATAACATGCAGTAAAATAGGGCATAAGGCCACACATTGAACGATGAGAATAAAACAAAATAATGAGTAGCTATTTATTAACTGAGCATCGTCCATTCTGGACACTGAATGAGGCTGGAAAACAGCATGTGTTCATGTCATTAAAGACTGTGTCATACAGTAAAGGGGGCTGAATTAGTTTTGGCATTTCCTAACTTTTGAGTGCTTGACTTTGGAATCTTAACGTTATTTGAACACATATACCGGTACATATATTTGTGTGTGTGTAATTGCCTAGTTTTTTTAATGAAAAACCAAAGTTCCATTATGTGGCATCATAGTTACACTTGCCTGATTCATCATCAGGATTGGAACCTGTAGAGTACACAGTCCTCTGCCCCTTGAGCTAATTGATAACAGTAGTAGATTGTCATCCTCTATGTGGACCTGCACTAGAGGGGGATGAGACACACTTTGCCAGTGGTTTTCACAGATATTTGCCGACAGCAGAGGAATGGTGAGACTAGAAATCTTAGGTTCCATCCCAGGCTCTAGAAGGAAGTGTGATCTAGGGAGCACAAACTCTTCTATCTGTTTCTCCAAAGCTTGATCTCTTCTCCCCTGTCCCTTCCAGCCTATCCCTGTCACAATCCAGACTCTTCACACATCTGGGGTCTTGTCCCAATGTTATTTCCCCATGTCTGCCCACTCCCAGTCTCCGCTCCTCAGGCTTCATATCCCAGTCACAATCTCTTTGCCCAGCCAGTCCTAATGTCCCTCTCCTGACTCGCAGTACAGTCCATAGCCACCAATTCCCAGTCACAGTTTCTCTTTTCCCACTCCCACCTCCATTCCCAGTCTCCCCTGGTTCTTTGTCCCATCTACTTCTTTCCTTCCTCCCTGGTCCGGGTCTTTTTCCTTTTGGAATTTGAGTCAGGCGACAGCAGGGGAGGTCATTGAGAGCGCACAAGAGACAAACTCCCTGCTCTCTGCTCCAGTGTCCAGACCCCAGCCCAGCCCAGAGCCACGAGGAGGAGCAATTGCAGGGAAAGTCCAGCTTCTCCTCTGTAGCACTGGGCTGGAACATGCTTAGTTCTGTGAGGTTGGCTCATGCGTAGGAGCCGTGAGGGGTGGAGCATGCTCAGTGAGGATGGAATTTTTGACGATTTTGGCTGCTAGACTAAGAAGTGTGTGTGACTGAGTGTGTGTGAAATCAGATTTTTTCAAAGACACCTCCATCTGGTTATAACTTGGCCAAATTTGGGCAGCTATTCACAGGAACAGCGAAAAGCACATCCCTTCCACAAAGGCCACCAGCCTGCCAAGTTTCACTTCCCTGCTCCCAAGTATGAGAGATGTTAGAACTTCGCAAGGAAGAGGTAACCACATTTTTTTTTAATGGCAAAACACCATTAAAGTTTGGCAGAGTTATTATCTTATAATGGGAAGCGTTGGCCAGCTTTATAATGGGTCTTATAATGGAAGCGTTGGGCAGTTCTACCAGCACTATACTAATAATAACCTGGAACTCCTTTAACTAAATATTACCAGCTGGGCTGCAAGTTTCCTATCAGTAACACTTCAGTGATATAGATACCACACCACATCACCGCCCTGAACTCCCATGTTTGAGTAGCCAGTGCTAGTGAGCTTATAGTGCTGAATTCTCATTGATTTTTCTAATGCAAGGTTAAAGCTTGGGTATTTGCCATGCTCTAATTTCTATACAGCATGCTAATTACTCTTTTGAATTCAAAATGCTTGTTCAGCACAATGTAAAAGAAATCTAAAATGACATTGTGATGCTGTATTGTGAATAGCCTCCAATCTTTTCCAGTTTACATAGAAATCCTGGTCTAGTTTTCTTAGGCCTAATTGAACATCAATCACATTTTTATTAAGTTTACAGCACGCACACATGCTCCACCATACTTATTTTCTCACTGTACCAGCAAGGATGCTGTCCAAAAGGGGTGTTTTTTTTCATAACACAGTATTGGAATTAGGAGGGAAAATTTGGAAGTGGATGCAGCTGTCTGAAGATGAAAAGAAAGCACCAAACAGAAATGCAGAATGTTTAGCACTTAATTCCCAACTTTATTTTTTTTAAGCAAACACAACTGAATTGGATTGAGCTGGGCATTAGATTTTACTGCAGACCCAAAGCCTAAATATTTGGAAGGATTTATGCATGATGACACCCCAATGTACAATGGTTCTGTTCTGGTTGGGAATCCTAAGGCAAATGGTTGGCAGGCCAGTCTGTGGGGAATGTTGCATGTAAGGTAGAAAACTCTGCTACTCCCCAGTAAATATTATTATTTCAGTTTTAATAATAATACTTCTTAATACTTCATCTTTAAATTGCTGTACAAACATTAATCCTTACAACAAGACCATGAGATAAGTTAGTGTGCCATGTATACAAGCTCTACAGATGGGGAAACTCAGGCAGAGAAAGGTTAAGTAACTTGAGCGAGGTGATTGCTGGAGTCCATTTCAGATCTAGGATTCGAAGTCAGGAGTTTCTGTCTCTCTGTCCTGTGCTCAGACCACTAGATCATGCCTGTTCACATAAACATTTTGTAATTGCAGTTCACCACCTTGATCGATTGGTCCTTCAGCCCTCATATAGATTGCGCCGATCACAACAGTTCTTCCATTCTTCTCTTATCCTGGCCTTGCTTCTCTGTGTGTGGCCATGTAAGGTATGGTTGTGACTGCAGTTAGCTCAAAAAAATTACTAGGACCGACTCTCGTTTTAGTTACAGTGAGGGAAATTTCCATTAATATTACCCAAGTCACATACTAAGAGGAAAATTTAGCCTCTGGTCCAAATCCTATAGGAGTGCTATTACTGATGCAAGATAACATATCTTTAAAGATTATTTTTTACATGTCCTATATATATTTCACACCCTAATTTATTGATGCCACTAGAATAGCCTTTTTTAGATCCATAACACTGGTGCATTCTCACAGAGCGTCTCTTGCACCCTTCCATCTGGTTATTAATATGTTTCTCACTGACTGCTTTTTCAGTGGATTCCAACTACGTAACCCTTTTCTGTTGCTAAAAAAGAGATATATGGATGGTTCTGGTACGGATCAAGCTCCTCTGGAAGCAAGGGATTCAAAGCAGTATTAGTGATCCAATCAGATAGCAAAGATACTTCAGTGATGAATTTGGTATGATTGCTAGATAGATAGAAACATCATTGTGGAACATTGTTAACAGTAGGTTTTGTGTTTTGCCAATTAGATTTCAGACTGAGTTAAATACCCATCTGTTTTTGAGAGGGGAGGAATCTACTTCAAAGTAATTCTTAGAAGATAAAAGAAATTTTGAAATTCAGCTCTTGTAGCATCAATAGTACGTCCCTTTTTAGGTGACTTATTGGGGTACAATCCAGACTAGTGGGGGGTGGACTGTGTCACCTGTGTCCTGTAACCTGGGGTGCCTTGCTCCTGTAGCCTGCCTCCAACCTAGACTGCTCAGAAACAGCCTCCAACACACAGGTCCTTTCCAGATCTGTTTGTGTAACTGCAGCTTGCTAGTCACACCTTGGCTCTCATCAGCCTTGATTATACAGCAGGGTGACCCAAATATACTCCCATTCCTGGATTTCTCCCCAGAAATGTATGTCCTGTACTGCCCAGCCTTCTCCTGGATAGTCATCCATTAGTCCTTTAAGGATATACACAACAGCTTATTATCTTAGAACTACCCAGACACTTTAACTTAAATACACTGGATCAGATAAAATAACGAAACAAATGTATTAAACTACAAAGAGACAGATTTTAAGTGAGTACAAGCAATAAGGCATAAGTCAAAAAATGGTTACAAGAAAAATAAAGATCAAATGTCTTCTAGTGCCTAACTTACCAAACTGTATTAGATTCAAGCAAAGTTTCTCACCACATGCTTCCAGCAGCATTACTGACCAAACTCTTCAGGTCAGGACTCCACCCCCAGAGTCCCCTTTGTCTTTTCAGGTGCCGAGAATGAGATGGGCAGGGAGAAAGAGAAGGTGTCTTGGGGTATTTGCCTTTCCTTTCTATAGTTTTTAGTCACTCTTTGAAAAGCATTTCCATCTGAGACCCAAGAGACATGCAGTCTGCTGGAAGAAGGAAATGCCACGCTGCTGCTTTGCTAAGATGCAGGTCCGTACCCCCTTTCACTGCCAGAGACTGGCCACTGGATAGGTAATGGCCCATTAGCTTGGTTAACAACGGGCTGGAGCATCAGCTTGCCCTTTGTCTTTGGCTAGGTCTATACTACCCGCCTGAATCGGCGGGTAGAAATCGACCTCTCGGGGATCGATTTATCGCGTCCCGTTGGGACGCGACAATCGATCCCCTAATCGACGCTCTTACTCCACCAGCGGAGGTGGGAGTAAGCGCCGTCAACAGGAAGCCGCGGAGGTCGATTTTGCCGCGGTCCTCACAGCGGGGTAAGTCGGCTGCGATATGTCGAATTCAGCTACGCTATTCACGTAGCTGAATTTGCGTATCTTAAATCGACTCCCCCCTGTAGTGTAGATGTAGCCTTTGAGAAACTGGTTTAACCACTTCTAGACTTATCTGGAAAATGTATTTCAGTCATGATTTTAGTTTATGGTCATAACTTTACCTATAATGTTGCTATATGCACTTTATTGTATTACTGACCAGCAAGTTATGAGTTTTCAAATGATAGCTCACAAGGCATACCTTGTACAAAGTTTATTACAATTGTGTGTAGGGTGTGGACATGGGTGTATTCCAACACAGTGTACTAACCTGGACATGAGTGGAGCAGAGTCTACAATTAGTCTTGACCTCTAACAAGCCGTCTTGCGTACGTTTCACATTTATTTCAGAATGATTGATTTAGTATTCCGTTCCAGTCAGTAATGCATGGTCTGTACTTTTCATTGTGGACCAGCATGACCAGGCTGCTTAATTTAGATGCTCAATGGACTGAAAAAAACTTTTTTCTAACTCCAAATCAATCTAAAAAATGCTGGGACTTTTGCCTCTAGGATGCAGGACTCTTCCCACTGCCCACCCCCCCAATCAAATTAGGATCCCTCTTTTCTGCATAAGAGGAGTTGGTGTCCAGTGCAAGTGCAAGTATGTCTTCTACAACTAATGTGCACCTACAAATACTGCAGGAGGAAATGTAAATACAGAAAATTGGATCTTTCAGTGCTGTGTGTGTCATTTAACTGTTTGTTTACACGCATTATGTTTTAGTCAGATCTGCTTTGGGGAAATTACAATATACAAAACTTGTGGGATGTTTTGGCATTGATAGCTCTTGTGGATATTCCATCTCAGACATATCACAGGAGTGGGTTTTATGATTCTAAATGCTACGGTTGGCATTTTGCCTTTGTTAAAAGTCATGTGATGGGATGCTTAAGATCAAATTTAATCCACTAGGTCTGTGCAGCCAAATGTTGAGCACCATGAATTCAGCACAGCATCATGGGCAAAATGTAGATTGACAAAAAGGCTCAGAGTAGAATAATATGCCACCCTCCTTCAAAACTGTGATTAAATGTTTAAAAATCATAGCTGTTGAGGAAACCAGTCAACCATCATCATATCATCCTTTGGTTTGAGATGCAGCAAAATATTTGTACAGACACTACTCAATAACATTGCCTTTGGTTGTGAGTGCTTAGTTTTCACATTTTTTATTTCATTATTTAATGGGTGGGGGTGGAGGTATCAGTTGTCAATTCACAAGTGGGAAACAGGAAAGGTAAAAGATAAGTGAGCACAAAAAGCAATTCTTCAGATCCAGAAAGCAACTGGTCATTGGGCCCTGCAGTGCCCACAGCTGTGAACATCCTGATTTGGGGGAAGTGGAACTGGAAAAAAGAAAAAGAAAAGAATGCAACCCAGCTTTCATTGAAAAACAATTTCTAACCCTTTTCTTTGCAAGGAGATCTTGAAAACTTCAACCAATGTAAATTGATTACAAATGTTGAAAGCTACAAGCAAAGCATTTTCAGGTAAAATGAGTCAGATACATTAGGGTGCATCCCTCTCCGAAATCCCTACTAGGCGTGGTAGTATAATTATGATGGATAGGGGTTGGTTACATTTGGAGAGAGGGTGGCAAAAATTGTTTTACAGGCCGGCTATGCCATCACATTCATCCGAGACAGTGAGCTAGAGGCTCATGTCATGCATGTAAATTCAGAGTAAATCCACTGAAGTTTCTAAGTGAAATCCTGGCCCCATTGAAATCAATGGCAAAACTCTCATTTACTTCAATGGGTCCAGGAATTACATGGCCAGTGTCTTTTGAAGTTGCATTTTCATTTTCTGTAAAAGTTACAGCATCATCCAGTGTTATTTAAAGGAGCTCTGGAGACACTCAGGCAAGTGTCCTAACAACATCTTTTGCATAAAGCCCATAAAGCTCTCTGTTTCCTTTTCCATCATTGTTGATTATCCAGGTATTCGAGAGAGTCTTTCTACACATTTCTCTCTAAATAGCCTGCTCCACTTTCCTGCTTCATTCAGCATTCACCGATCCAATGTTTGTAAAATCACAGTTCATCACCATGGAACGGTATGATGTGCAGCAAGCAACTTCCAGCTGAGCATAACTCCCAGTGGCTGTGCTAGGGGAGGCGTTCCTTTTTTGGGGCTCCTACGGAAGAGCTGTTACCTACTGATCAAGAAGGTCCAGGGTTTGAGTCTTGGCTATGGAACATGAAGGATGTACACTTGGCAAGTCCAGGATGTGGGGGACTCCGCTAATTGTGCTTGAGTGACTGGCCGCCAGTTGACAAGTATAACAGGAAGCATTTGTGATGGCTCAAGCACTGGGCTGTGCATCATTGAATGAACTGGGCAGGAACTGTCTGAATGGACAAGAGAGCTTCTATTTAACAAAAATTCCTTGCTAATCAGCAGTTCTGGGAAAGGAAATAGAGAATCAGTGCTTGAGAGTTTAATGGGATTTTGAGAATCTGGCCCTAAAAATGTTATAATTTATCAAATTGGCATCAGTGGAGCTATGCTGATTTATGCCAGCTGAGAGTTTTTCTCTTCATTTTTTTCCTTGTATGGTGTCGGTGATGCTTTGATCTTTAGGAAACAGGGTATGTCTGCATCCTTATACTTTAAGGACTGGCCATTTTGATGGGATTTATTTGATACTTCTAGGGTTGCTAATGTGGGAGGGTTTCTGGCTCTAGGGCTAGATTGGTATAAATGAGTGCTGCCTCTCTCTGCCAGGTTGATCCCCTTTTCCTAGCCTGTCTTCCAGATGTTCCCAGCACTAGGCCCTGACTGCTCACTCAGGCAACAAAGCAGCTGGATTTGGTGCACATAAGCAGAGGAAGGCAAGGTTTGAGAGAAACTGTCAGGGAAACAAGATTATCAACCCGTGAGGATGGGGTTCTCTTCCAACATTTCTCAGGGAGAGCTGTGGAGGTAAGAAGAACAGCAAAGGGAGTACAGGGAGGATAAGAGAGAGCATCCAAGTTTTTCAGCTCCTGTCTCTCAGATTTGACTTGATCCTGAGGGTTCTTAGGGTTAAAGGTAGTTTAATATTTGGCTCATTGTCACTTTCTTTCTGTGGTGTGTGTGTTAGTGTGAGCCTAGTCACCAATGTTTTCTTAGCTTTCCCAAGCAGAGGAGGCTAGAGGCAAAGTCATGTCAGACATAAAATAACATTTAAACTAGTGCTGTGAATGGAGAGGAAAGAAGGGCACATCTGTGCATAGGACAAGAATACCCAGATGTGTATCTTTTGGGAAGATGAGATTTGCAAGGATCATTCTAAAGTGGTGTATTGAAATACTCATTCCGGATACCGTTAGAATATGGAGTCGCTATAAAAATGCTTCACATCTCTGTGACGTTGCAGATCGCAAAGCACTGTATAAGCAATAATGGACAAAGCTTCACAGCTCCCCTGTGAGGTAAGTGCTGTTACCTTATTTTACATATGGGGAAATTGACTTCCTTAAGGTCAAAAACGGAGTCTGGTTGAGTGCCTGGGTGTCTGTCTGGAGCCTGTTAGGAATATGATTGCGGGATATCTTCTGAGAAGACATGATCATGGGTCCAAAAATGACTGGAAAACAGTGAAATCACAGAAGTGGCTGTTGGTCAAAAGGTGCTTGGCATAGTAGCTAATATTTGTGCCGCTCATCATGTACAAGTAAAGTATTTCCAGGATTTCCACTGACTACAGAGATCAAAAATGACCGGATAAATTGCTTAGGGAAATTTCAGGGTATTGTTGAATGGTGTTGGGTGGACCAGTTGCTTGGATGCAACTGCAATACCTGCTGTTACTGTCCTCACTGGCACTACCAGGTGGAGAATGGCCTCATATAGGATCCAATGGTCAGGAGTATTGCTCGGAGCAATGGTGGTGCCAATACCTTTACAGTGCTGCTTTTGCTGTTGCAAGAAGTTGTGTTTGCAGACATGATAGGCCTGCTTTGCATCTTGTGTAGTGATTTACACTTGTGCAAAGATGATGTAAACTGCCACCATTATGATTTATTTGTTCATACCCACTTAGCAGTCATTTTGCACAGGTGTGAATGACTGCACAAAGTGCAAGGCGGTGGAGAATCAGCCTGGTAGGTGTCAAAAATATTCCAAGGGTTTGCAAAGGTGATGGTAGGATCAAAATTCTGTAGTGTAGGCAGCTTCAATGGCAGAGCTGGGAATAGATCCACGGTCTTCTAATTTCCTCTGAGCACTATACAGAGAACTCCCATGCAAAGATTGATTTCCCTGGTGCAAGACATAGGGATGCCAGATCAGATAATTCATGTACATGCCTGTTTTCTAACAACTGGGCCATGCTCCCTCCCTCAGTATCATAGCAAAAAATTAGAGCTTGATCCGCAACCCTTATTCATAGAAGCAATTCTTATTCACCTGAGTCTGGACTTCAAAGGGACTTCTTTCATGAGTATGACTTGCGGTATTAGGCCCTTGGTTTTTAAATAATATGACAAAAGATTGATTTAACTATTAAAAATGCCTGCATGCCAAAAATAGGCCTTGGCAGAATTCCACTGAAGTTAATGGAATTATGCCAGGGATGACTTTGCCTACAGTCCATAGGAAAACTAGTCTTCTGGCAACTGTAAATTTTGAAAAGAGAGCTTTTGCGGGAACAATTTTGGTGGCAGATGATGACATTTTAGGTAGTTTTACACAGACTTAAGTGATTAGGCTGAGATTTGAGAAAGTCCATAAATGACTCAAAGAAAAAGAAAATATTGATGATGGTATCTTTAACCTGGTGAATGAGTTAAGCTCAATCATCATTGCTGAATTATCAGCACACTTAGCCAAGGCATTATTATTATTATTATTATTTATTATTTTTACTTTTTCTGATTCCCCTTTCACTTACACTGGTGCAAATCTGTTGCCTTCATTGAATAAGATGATTTTCACTGGTGAGAGACGAATCAGACCCACTGTTTGTAAAATGTCCTATAAGGAGAATGAAAAAGGAACATAAAATCCCTGCACATTGTGTCCATTTATGTATGTCAGATTTTGATTGTCATTCCCTCCACACCCGCGACCCTTGTGTTTTGGATGGAGCTGAAATCAACACAGCTGTTTGTGTTTAACAACTGCATATCATAAAGCTTCTTGTTATGCCTGAAACATCCTGGTGCACCAGCATCAGCATTTGCTTTCATCTCAAGTCTGAGGACGGTGCTTCTTGGTTAATCTATGCTGCACCAGCAGCAGAGGGAGCCCCAAAACATTAATTTTACATAGGTCTGACAGAAATAACATCTCTTTCGGTTTCTTAGGGTCCAGTTGGATCCACTGTAGGAAACTTGATTTTTTTTTTTCTGTTCATTGATTTATTTTTGCAAACATTATATGTTAAGAGTAGGGCTAGTCAAAATATTTTTCACTGGAAGATTGGGTTTTCAGATAAGTGAAATTTTTCACTAAAAATGTCTTTTTTCCCCCCCACAGAAAATGTATTTATTTATGTCAAATAATCAGATGCCTGAAAAGCAAAATACTTCAGCCAAAAGCTACACTATTTTGATTTGGAAATGCAGCTGCGGTGCCTCATGGGATTTGTAGCTCAGTTGCCTTGTGTCCTCATTGTCCTCTGTGGAGATACCATAGCCAAAGACAGCTCCCCTCTGCAAGAGAGAAGACCATCATGGGAGATGTAGTCCAATCAGAGAACTCAGCCTCTAGAGAAGAATGAGACTATGAGGCACCCAAATGACAACTCCCATCAAGCATTGTGACATTTCCAAATTAAAATATTGCATTTTTCAGCCAAATATTTTCAATATTTGAATTTCTTCTGAAAATTATCCCCCTAATTTCTCAACCAGCTTTAATTAAGAGCATTTTTCATAACATTAGAAATGCATGAATAAAAGCCAAAGTCAGGACAATTAATTTTGACACGGGAAGCATACATTTATACTGGAAAAGCAGCACTGTTTGACCCATAGCCCATCTTCAGTCTAATTTATGGCCTCATACAGAGTCCCCCCCACAGATTATTTTTGTTACTGTCATGAGTCATATGGTAAAACATAGTCCTCATGCCCTCAGGTGGTGGAGGATCTGCACAATGTGACCCCTCATGATATGGGAGTTAGGTTTTAACCATTATAACCCATTTTTCCTTACTACAGAAAACACTCCTGCATCTTAAATACACAGAAGAGGCAGCTTGGTCATAAAATTACTGTAACTTATTGTAAGGTCATCCTAGCACCGTTGTTGCCACTGGAGGTGAAGTTAATTATTAAAGCTTAAACTATAGGAGAATTGCTATGCTTGTTGTTTTTTAAAAGGAATGTAATTGTCTCATATTCTATAAAAGGAAGCACACAGGAGGCATACACAAAGTACAGGAACTGATATAGTTCCCACAGAGATTTTGGACACCAAACCATGCTCTTTCCAAATTCCAAATAGAGGGGCAAAAAGAAGGGAAGCCCTTATGAGTATACTGTAGGTTTGTCCAAAACTACAAAAGTTAGAAAGTCTGGCAATTCCAAGTTAAAGACCTGTGGCCTCAGAGTCTAGGTGCTTCTCCAAATTCAGTACAAACCTCAATGGGGTGAGAGAGATTAAACAAACCCTACATGTGTTTAGGAACAGATTCTCTGAAGCTAGCACAGGAAAGTGTTAATTCTACCTGTCACTCTCTCTGGGGCTTCTTGCTATGAAGGGAAGGTATTTAAGTTTGTGGCAGACCTTCTTGGGCTCCTAGAAGCCCTGATCATCCCCTTCTTGGCTAGTGCTGCCTAGAAGACTGCTTCAGTACACCACACAGCAGCCAGGGGGCATCCATGATTCTCTGTTCATGGCAGACATTCCATTCCCTAACTCCCCTCCTTGAGAAGCTGCCCTTTGACTTACTGCCTAGTTTTTCGGCTCATGTAGGAGATTCACCCAAAGGATCTTCACAAACAGGTGATGACCATGATCACGACTGTAGGAATGAAAGAGGGGACTAAGAAGGGTATTGTGCAGGGGAAGGAGGGCCTAAACAAACATGGAACGGACGCTGGAATGGGCCCTGCACAAGAGAATTGAGTTAAAAGGTTTCTTGCACTTTCACCTTTTCCCTTTGTGTGCATGGGTAGGGGCCAGTCTGACACATGTGGCAACCTCCAGGGAAGATAAGGTTCATGGTTTTTGATTTGGATGATTTTTACTGAAATATTGCCTTTTAATCATAGTTTATTCTTTCTTTAGTATTGGAAATTAACCAAGGTATTGAAATTGGGTGATTGAAAATCCCAGCCTAAATTGTTTTTCTAAGGAGGCTAAGTGAGTTAGATGCCCAGCTCCCATTGACTTTCTGTTGTAAATAGGCACATTTGAAAATCCAAGCCTTAAGGAACAACTGAAAATAACTAATAATCTCCAAAGATGGTTCAAGGCAGAGGGATAAA
The DNA here is from genome assembly GCF_013100865.1 of Trachemys scripta elegans. Taxonomy (NCBI): domain Eukaryota; kingdom Metazoa; phylum Chordata; order Testudines; family Emydidae; genus Trachemys; species Trachemys scripta. The sequence goes on from NC_048301.1 coordinate 83,915,666, forward strand.
ACTTCAGATTCTCCACCTTTGCAAATGTAGCCTGTAATGTGACGTGTTAAAATGTTATGACATCATTTTGTGACGTGATGACATTGTGTCTTGCCAGCAGGACACTGTATCTCAGTGACATTGGGTTGCATCATTTGGATCTGGTAAAATAGTCACAACAGACACACACACAAAGGGTACCTAGATTACAAGGGATTAATAATAGACGTTTCTACTTTTAGGTCCCTAGTCCGTATGTGACCCATAACAGAAGCAGAGACTGTAAGGTATTTCCATTTGTTGGCTGTTAAGTTGCCTATATGGAATTCAGGTTAGATCCTGGTGGATAGGTGTCCACATCATTAAACCACCAAAACAACTGACATTCAGCAGAAGACCTGGATTGGATTCTAGAGTTATTCCAATAGGTAAAGATAGAGACAATAGGGCGTATTCTGTGGAAACTTGACCTTTGTTGTCCATGAGCCTGGCCATTCTAGGGAATAAATATAAGATTCCTTCACTAGGGAATTCAATCTACCATCTTCGACAAACATGACATTCAATAGCCATTAAAAAAGTAGCACTGAAAGTAATTTATTTTTCTTTACTCAAATTAATTTTGTATATTTCTTTGTATCTGCAAGGTAGGTAGTTAGCTTTTCAGGATGCAGACAGATCCCCGAAAATTGGCAGAATCCTATGAAATAGGGGGAAGATGCACTGAACCTAATCAAACTCATAAGCAAAAGACGAAAAATAAAGATATGTTACCTTTTCTGCTTCTTCAATAGCTTATGAATATTGCAACAAAACTAAAATTAGTAGCATTAAATAAGTTTTAGTTCCCACAACTGCCATTCCTTTAGTGTGATAAATCTGACGTTGGTTGTCAAGTTTTATGCTTAAATTTTTCTTCACAGTAATTTCTAGCCAGAAGCTGTGCTTCATGCTGTGGCAGGAGAGAAAACATTGGAAGGCCTATCTCAGTGAGATGGAAGAATAAAGATGAGCAGTTTGTAATCTGAGATTAGTGGATAAAGAGACTAGAGGGAAAATACATTTACTGATAAAAAATTACCCACTTAGAGTTAATGCAAAGCATCCCACAGTGCCAGTGTATTTGAGGGTGAGGGTGTCAAAATCAAAATAAATATTTAACATGTTGACTTTGTGCAAAATTACAGAAGCATCACATAACTCACTTTAATTATGGAGTCAGTAGCAAGTGCTAAGCAGGAGAGACAGGAGTTTGCAACGATAGCATGTCAAGGCTTTGTATTTGTCTATAAATAACCTACTGGGTACTAGATATGAAACCTCTTGCAAAAATACTCCACAGTTTAATATGATCTGAGCTTAGGCTATCTGTTCAAAGAGACAGTCTGTAGGGATTGTTTTACATACAAATGTTAGGTGGGAAGTGTTGTGGATAGTGGTTAGAACAGGAGGTGGGTTTTATTTTTAATGATGCCAGTTACCCATATGTGACCTGGAGCAAGTTGCTTAGCTCTTCCAGTATCTTGCAGTAAAATGGGACTAATTATCCCTTACAACCTTTGTCAACTGTTGGCCCGATGGCCATCAACTTGGCCTAACTTGCTAGGAATTGATCTGGAGACCTCCAAAGATAAAGCATGAGATGATACAACTTGAGCTAGAGAGCCCAGGCTCCCCAGTTTGGGGCTGTAATAGCTCATGTACTCTGTATCAGGGTTGAGCATTACACTTGGAGATCCTTAAATGCAAGGTGCTCTACATGTGCAAAGTACTGCTGACAGGTTAAATTAGTAAGCCCTTATTCAGAGAAACTCCTTTACCCTTTTCAGGGTTTTTTTTCCAGAATGAGGCGTGAGTAAAAATTGACTGATGATTCAGTCCCAGGTGTTTTTATTTGAAAATGCTTTTAAAAAAAAATATGGGTAGGAAACTCTAGTGCATCTTTAACATTAGCACAGCTCAGCTGTGAGTGCTGCTGCAGAGCTGTTACAGATCCTGCTTTGTACTTGAGCACAGTCACACGGTTCCCTGCCAGTCACAGGAGTTGAAGCCACGCCTCTTTTGCAGAGATATTTTGTTTCTGATTTGAGTTGGGAGGACCAATCAGAGGGCTGCACTGTTTCACTGTACTGTCAGATTGCAACCTTCCCCTACTCCAGCTAATCTCTGTAGCCTTCTTTGGTGTAGGCACAGCAGGCTGCCTCTAACACACACAATATATTAGCAGTAGTGCTGAAGCCTGTGTCAGTGCCGATGTTTAAAATGAGGTGGTGGCTGCTGTCCCTCCTATTTGACAGCTGAATTTTTACTCCGTGTTTCACGATCATCACTGGAAGAGCTAGGAAATTTTGTTGCCACTGGCATTTTTTTTATTTAAATGTCATCAATGGGCGTTTCTCCTTCTGTTCTAGCATCATTGTCCTGCTCACAGATATTAAGACTAAGAAGCTTGATTCTCTAAGGCTTGTATCCAAGGGCATCAGTCATTAACACACTGAGCTATATCTGCTTCTTGGCTAAGACTGAAGAAAGACATCTTAAGCTGGAAATCCTGCTTGCTCGCCGCTCGCTCTCTCTCTCTATCACACACACTGCATATGCTGCAGCAGGTTCTTTTTTTATTCCAAAAGGCTGCCTCACTTTGGAGATGCAGTGACAAGATAATGAAGTAAAAGTCTCCCATTTCCAAGAAAGAAAATTATAGGAGTCAGCAATCAAAAGGGAAGAACAAGTTAAATAGCAGTAGCAACAGAAGAGGAGTGGAAGGAGGACAGTGGTTCAGAATTAAAATAAAATTAGAGGAAACAGGTGGAAGGCTCACAAGACACTGAGATAATTTAGGCTTAAGTGTCTGTTTCATTCATTCTGTTATTTTCTAAGCAGTTTTTGGAGATTCCTAAGCAGTGCTGTTTTACCATAGCAGCTTCCCAAACCTGCCTTTTCACTCTCCCTGGCTGCTGCTGCTACTACTGTTGCTGCTGCTGACAGAAACGTGTTAGGAAAGCAGAAAGAGAAAATGCCAGCCATCCTAGTGGCCTCCAAAATGAAATCGGGACTACCTAAACCCGTACACAGCGCTGCTCCCATCCTGCATGTCCCGACGGCCAGGACCATCCCGCAACCCTGTTACCTGAAGTTTGGGAACAAGGTGGAGGTGACCAAACCATCGTATTCCAGCCAGATCCCCCTCAAATCACCTCATGGACATGAGAATGCAGGGGATGGGTTCCCCCCCCGGAAGAGTAACTCTATAGAAAATGGATTTGACACACAGGTTAGAAAAGTGTGGTGTTTTGGGAGGGGTGTGTGTGTGTGTGTAGGGAGGTGGTGTTTGGTGGTGTTGTTATTTTTGGTAGTGGCAGGAGGTGATCTTGGTTTATTAGTTGGTGTGGTGGCGGGGTGTTGGTTGTCAGGTGTGCTGTGTATTTGGGGTATGTGATTTGTATTCATAGGGGTGTTGACTGGGTGGGTGTGTTCTGTGCTTGTGCTGGTCTCTGGTGGTGGAAGGGCTGCTAGTTGTGATGGGTGTATTTTGTATATGGGGGAAGTGGTTAGTTTGTGTGTGTGTGTGTGTGTGTGTTGTAGTTGGGATTGTGTGTGATGATTGGCAGGTTGACATGTTCTATATTCAACTGCAATGTACAGAGAATATATTATCAGTTAGATTGTACCCTTGAATGCAACTGGCTACCTAGGAAATTCATGCTAAATGGAATTTTCCGTCTTTAGGCTGCAAATACACATCCTCAGAGACAGCACTTCATTTTTAATATGTGGTATTTAGATTTCACTTGAATGTGCATCTGTATGGTTCTTTAAATATGTTGCTTTCCACTGTGAGAGGAGAAATGTAAGTTCCTCCACTTGTTTTATTTTTGCTAGTGAACTAACGTTTTTGGCATGGATCAGATTGCCTCTCTACTGTTGATGCCCCAATGTGCTTGACAGCAGTGTAAGCAGATAGTATGTTAGAGTACTATGGTGTGAGCAAAGCAGACGGTCTGCTGCAGCAGCAGCAAACTGAACTGATTAACATTATATAGAGGTTGCTGTGTAGGTGTGTGGTGTATTTTGAAAATAGCCCTACATATCATGAACCTCCTCTGCAGGCATTTGAACCTGGGAGAAGGTGGGTGATGCACTGGAAAGCGGTCTTTTTGAATGAATCCTAGCTTTCCCCTCTTTCCCCCAGAATACTGGGTCATCCGTGCTGTCTAGGGATTGCACGCTGTGGCCTCATAACCTCTTCTCTTAGCAATAGCATGACTGCTGATTTGGTGCATTTGGCCTCCTGCTCTGCATTTTAGGATATGCTGCATTTTTCTGGCAGACAGGGTGACGTATCAGGCTAGTCAGGCCAGACTAATGTGACTGTACCAGTTCCTGAGGGATTGAAAGCAGAAAAGGGAGACATGCTAGTGGTGTCAGGGAGGTGGCAGCAGACAGACTGACCTTTGCATCACATCATGTTCTTAAGAGAGGAACAAATGCTATTCCTTCTAATCCTTGAGTTTTCCCTTCTAATTCCAAAATGTCAGCAAAATCTCTGCATACACTGCTTGCTATCTCGCTGAGACATGCCTTGGTTCTGTATTTAAATTTTCATTGCTGCATAAATGTTTATTATTCATTGGTATTGTCTCATTTTAAATAGTAATTTAGTTATAAAGAGACTACTAGAGTTGTGGAGTTTTGGGAGGATGTATTTTAACCCATATATAGATGTGAATCACGTTTATATATCATGATACTGAATTGTGTGTTTTAGCAAGGCAAGAATTTGGCAAAAAAATGTAGGAGTTACTTATTGAGTTTGGGATAATTTCTTGCCACAATCTGTGGGAGAAATCCTAATTTATTAGCAATGCCCATTGACTTATTTGGGTCCAGATCTCAGCAGGTGACTAGCACCCCCTTAGGATTGGTCCGGACCGTATATGATTACGTATTTTTGGTGTTATGTTAACTGGGTTAAAACTCTGGTAATCACATTTCTTTTATGCTCTGTTTATTGTTCCCACCCTAATTACCTCCATGCCCATGTGGGCATTATGCACAGCTGTTCCCACCCAAGTACTGACTCGGGACATTGATCTACACCTAATGAGTTTTTTCCAGACCAATTATATCAGAGCTACTGTTCTCTTCCCCCTACCCCACTATGAGGGTTTCTCCTGTCAGATGACAATGGTATTTTCCTCCTAAAAAGCCTGCAGCTGCACCCAGGTGTAGGAGACATAGGACGGAAGGGACCTCGAGAGGTCGTCTAGTCCAGCCCCCTGCACTCATGGCCGAACTAAGTACTAGAGAGGATGCCGAGCCTAATAGTCCTACACAAATTGATTCTAGAACGGTTCACCCAGGATTAAATATCTCTAGAAGGTTCCCAGAGCCTACTTCTAAGGAGTGAATAGCCATGTCCACAGCAATACTTCTATCTTAGGTACTCATATAGCCCCCACTACCAGAGTATCTGAGCACCTCATCATCTTTGATGTAGTTATCCTCGCAACATACCTGTGAGGTAGGGAAGTGTTACAAATGGGGAGCTGAGACCGAGAGAGAGACTAAGCGATGTGCCCAAGGTCACAGGGGTAGTACATGGCAGAGCAGGGAATTGAACCCAGGTTTGGAGTTCCAGGCTGGCACTCTTTTCTAGCAAATTTGGTCAGCGACCTCTAGTCAGGGGCTTTGCCAGTGCACCTCAATCCCAAGCCACTGTCCCTGGCTGTTTTAATGTTGGGCTCCCCTAACTTGACATCTTAGGTCCTGTATGGTTCTTTGGAAGATGGCTTCTGAGTCTCTGGCCTAGCTGAAATAATTTTTTGTTTTTAATTTGATGATAGTTTCCGCAGTCACAAGTCCTAGGCCTGGGTGCCATGTGACATCCTGTTCACCCTACAATTTGCTACCCTCCTTGACTGCCATGATGACACCTTTCTTGTGGTCTGGGATGGGCAGCTTCCCTCTCCTCCTAACCAAGCCTGCTCTGAAGGACTGCAAAAATCAGACTCTTCTCATTGTCACCCTGTGGCAACCTGTAGTGTGAAGTAGCCCAGGGAGTGGCAGCCATGACGGCGTTCTTAGATCGTGTCTCAAACATGGCAGAAAAGTGAGCTGGTTGACCCTGTCTGCTGGGTCTTTCATCATGTTCTGTTTTGTAAATGTTTTTACTGTGTTGTTGCTATTTTCATTGGGCAGAATTTTGGCTGGCTGTGTAAATATGCACTTAACAAACTCCCAGCAGGCAGAGGAAGCATTGGGAGGAGACTGAGTACCCAACTTCTGGCACCTTTGAAACAGGTGCTGCACTGGAGGAGCCAGCACAGGGCATATTGGGATGTGGTCAAGGGGTCTGGAGTGAGGTACAGGTATTAATGGCTGCTATGCCCGGCCTTCCTACAGTAAGGAAACAGGTGCAAATTAATGCGGCTTTCGATGCATAAATTCTCACCAGTTTCTCTCTGTCTAGGAATTTATGCTTTTATCGTGGTATCTGAGTTCCTATTTGGAGGATGGCTAAGCCTCTTTCCCTGCACTTGGCTCTGTGATTTATTGTGGGGAAGGAGCTCTGTTTATTGTTTTAGAGCAGGAAATTAGGAGTCAGAACAACTGGGTTCTAGTCCAGGCTGGTTTCCATGTGTGTCAAGTCACTTGCACGTTAATAATATTGGATGCTTCCATTTTTGAGTGCGTAACCTTAGATATTTTGAACTTGATTTTCAGAGGACCTGTGCAGTCTATTACTCCCGCTGACATTAAGTGGAGTTTGGGGGTCACAAAAATTCTGAAAATCAATCCCAAGTCGTCATTGATGGGAACACTGAAAATCAATGGCCACTTCTGATTATTTTGACTTTGTCTTTCTCCCTAATCTGTAAAATGGGGATAACACCTATATTCCAGGTATGTTTTATGCCTTAATTAGTACCATATAAGTGAAATGTAGTAGTTAGGCCAAGAAGTAGTTAAAATCTGTGTAATTTTTATAAAAGCAATTTTAGTGCATTTTAGAGGCACTTGCTAAAGAAAGATCCAAAACTCTTAGCTTCAAGTTCCAGTGCTAGACTGAAACCTTAAATTGATGAATCACTATAATGTCATTGCTGTTGTATTTTCACTGATTTGTGCATTCCATTCATTCTTTTCAGAGTAGCAGTCATGTTAGTCTGTATCCGCAAAAAGAACAGGAGTACTTGTGGCACCTTAGACTAACAAATTTATTTGAGCATAAGCTTTCGTGGGCTACAGCCATTACACACATTGAATCTATTTCCCCATGTTACGTATCCTCACACCTTCTTGTCAAACTGTCTGAAATGGGTCATCTTGATTATCACTACAAAAGTTTTTTTTCTCCTGCTGATAATTGCTCATCTTAATTATTTAGCCTCTTAGAGTTGGTAGAGCAACTCCCACCTTTTCATTTTCTCTGTATGTGTATATTTATCTCCTTACTATATGTTCCATTCTATGCATCTGATGAAGTGGGCTGTAGCCCACGGAAGCTTA